>NC_060145.1:309083829-309386859 GCF_021461385.2 Schistocerca piceifrons | reverse complement strand
TGAACCTAAGGACATGACACACATCCATGCCCGAGGTGGGATTCGAACCTGCGACCGTAGCAGCAGCGTAGTTCCAGACTGAAGCGCCTAGAACCGCTCGGCCACAACGGCCGGTGACCGAGGAAGAGATTTCATGGTTTGCGGCATGGTTTGCCATTGTAGCGCGGTATACTGAGTGACAGTGGTGTGTTCTGTTCAAAGCGGCAAACAGTTGGAGTGCTAGAGTAACTGCAAGGCGGTAAATGCCTGAAGCAAGACACATCTGCGACAATGACGAAGCTGCAGCTGTTGGTCCGACTCGAAGCTTTATATCAATGGGCAGGACGTGCGTTCGCTTGTGCCACACTCCTGTAAGCTTAAGACTTCAAAAGACAGACCCGGGGCATTGTCCGAAGCCTACCTGCTTAGACATAGGAACTGTCTTTCGCCGGCCAAGGTTTCTCATTTTGATGTGCTTTCAACAGTCGGAAAGGCGGGTCTTTCTGTATCTGTGTGCCTCGATGAAGGAGAAGCACGCTAGTTTAAAACATTCGGTTCTTAACGGTTGCCACTGTTTCCAGTAAATTATCAACTCTCGTCAAAATGACGGTAGCCTAACTCTGTTTCCATATTTAGTTCCTCAGTATGTTAGGAACGATTATCATTAAAATTATTTTCTTCAGTAAGTTCGATAATTATTTAAATCGTAATTCGATATTCAAGTAACTCGGAATAAAATTTAGCGCAAAATTATGGTTATACCGATGGGTTGTTAGTTGCTAAGGAGGCTTGAAACTTTCACCTGATTGATTGTTTGTTAATCCCTACGCGACTCTCTGTTTGGATCCTTGTGTGGATGCTCACGATCTGGCGCTCCTGGGATAGTACGTTGTGCTACAGGTTAAGTAGGAGACTAAGGTGGAAGTGCGGGAAAAATGTAGAAGAACGTACTCATTGACCTATTTGCCAGAGATCAACGTTGGGATAGCGTATAGCAAAATACAGGAAAATTAACATTGGAGTGCAAAAGAGAAGAGGATACTGAACATTTCGGAGGAAGAAGAGCTGGAGAGGTGAAGAGAAAGGATGAAGTGACAACAGCGGTATGAGAAACAAACGCAGTCAATTAAGGTGTTACACTGAGTCACACAGACTTTGTAACGAAAGGAGAAGAGTGCTTTTCTGGCAGTCGCTGCCCAAAACCAGCCAGCGGCGGAAGCTGGCCCTTCCAGAGCCCATTGAGCCCATTAAGCCTTGCGGCTCGCAGCGAACGCTAGCCGGCTGGTTGGCGCGTGCCTGTGTGAGCGCGTCCCCCGCTCGACACCCGCGCCGTGGCAGCCCCACGATGACGCCGCTCCTGATGCCGCGGCGAAATTCACGCAGCAGGATACGCGGCGCCGGTCTGCGTGAGCTAACGCGCCGCCCACTGCCACATTACTGCTCCATATACCGCTGGCATCCGCGGCCCGCCGGCTGTCATAACAGTAACCATTCCACGCGAGATGGGCCGGAACGTGAATGGACCTACCTGCGCGTGTAATCACATGTGGGGCGTCGCAGTTCCCTCTCCCTTAAAGGGGCCACGTGCATGAGCGCACATCCAGAATGTTACACATTTCGGCCACACTTCAAAAATCGAATCCGCTCAATAATTCAGCCGGAAACAATAGTTACAACTATTCAAATAATCACGTGGACATTGACAGAAGTGTCATAAAAGCATGAAATAACTCGTCCACTTACAAGTTATATCAAATTCCTCTATAATGCACAGTTATTACGCGTCCGAAGAGAAGTATTTTTAGTGAAAAACTAGAAGACATGGAGGTATATTACGTATACAGCGTGTTAGGTGTATAAGTGCAGAAACGTTTATTGGTGATTGAGGACAGTGTACTGAACAACGTTATACATCCACATCTACATCTACACACATACTCCGCAATCCACCACACGGTGCATGGCGGAGGGTACCTCGTACCACAACTAGCATCTTTTCTACCTGTTCCACTCCCAAACAGAACGAGGGAAAATTTACTGTCTATATGCCTCTGTAAGAGCCCTAATCACTCTTATCTTATCCTTGTCGTCTTTTCGCGAAATACACTCCTGGAAATTGAAAAAAGAACACATTGACACCGGTGTGTCAGACCCACCATACTTGCTCCGGACACTGCGAGAGGGCTGTACAAGCAATGATCACACGCACGGCACAGCGGACACACCAGGAACCGCGGTGTTGGCCGTCGAATGGCGCTAGCTGCGCAGCATTTGTGCACCGCCGCCGTCAGTGTCAGCCAGTTTGCCGTGGCATACGGAGCTCCATCGCAGTCTTTAACACTGGTAGCATGCCGCGACAGCGTGGACGTGAACCGTATGTGCAGATGACGGACTTTGAGCGAGGGCGTATAGTGGGCATGCGGGAGGCCGGGTGGACGTACCGCCGAATTGCTCAACACGTGGGGCGTGAGGTCTCCACAGTACATCGATGTTGTCGCCAGTGGTCGGCGGAAGGTGCACGTGCCCGTCGACCTGGGACCGGACCGCAGCGACGCACGGATGCACGCCAAGACCGTAGGATCCTACGCAGTGCCGTAGGGGACCGCACCGCCACTTCCCAGCAAATTAGGGACACTGTTGCTCCTGGGGTATCGGCGAGGACCATTCGCAACCGTCTCCATGAAGCTGGGCTACGGTCCCGCACACCGTTAGGCCGTCTTCCGCTCACGCCCCAACATCGTGCAGCCCGCCTCCAGTGGTGTCGCGACAGGCGTGAATGGGGGGACGAATGGAGACGTGTCGTCTTCAGCGATGAGAGTCGCTTCTGCCTTGGTGCCAATGATGGTCGTATGCGTGTTTGGCGCCGTGCAGGTGAGCGCCACAGTCAGGACTGCATAAGACCGAGGCACACAGGGCCAACACCCGGCATCATGGTGTGGGGAGCGATCTCCTACACTGGCCGTACACCACTGGTGATCGTCGAGGGGACACTGAATAGTGCACGGTACATCCAAACCGTCATCGAACCCATCGTTCTACCATTCCTAGACCGGCAAGGGAACTTGCTGTTCCAACAGGACAATGCACGTCCGCATGTATCCCGTGCCACCCAACGTGCTCTAGAAGGTGTAAGTCAACTACCCTGGCCAGCAAGATCTCCGGATCTGTCCCCCATTGAGCATGTTTGGGACTGGATGAAGTGTCGTCTCACGCGGTCTGCACGTCCAGCACGAACGCTGGTCCAACTGAGGCGCCAGGTGGAAATGGCATGGCAAGCCGTTCCACAGGACTACATCCAGCATCGTCTCCATGGGAGAATAGCAGCCTGCATTGCTGCGAAAGGTGGATATACACTGTACTAGTGCCGACATTGTGCATGCTCTGTTGCCTGTGTCTATGTGCCTGTGGTTCTGTCAGTGTGATCATGTGATGTATCTGACCCCAGGAATGTGTCAATAAAGTTTCCCCTTCCTGGGACAATGAATTCGCGGTGTTCTTACTTCAATTTCCAGGAGTGTATAAGTTCGCGGCAGTAAAATTGTACTGCAGTCAGCCTCAAATACTGGTTCTCTAAATTTCCTCAGTAGCGATTCACGAAAAGAACGCCTCCTTTCCTCCAGAGACTCCCACCCGAGTTCCTGAAGCATTTCCGTAACACTCGCGTGATGATCAAACCTACCAGTAACAAATCTAGCAGCCCGCCTCTGAATTGCTTCTATGTCCTCCCTCAATTCGACCTGATAGGGATCCCAAACGCTGGAACAGTACTCGAGAACAGGTCGTGTTAGTGTTTTATAAGCGGTGTCCTTTACAGATGAACCACATCTTCCCAAACTTCTACCAGTGAACCGAAGACGACTATCCGCCTTCTCCACAACTGCCATTACATGCTTGTCCCACTTCATATTGCTCTGCAATGTTACGCCGAAATATTTAATCGACGTGACTGTGTCAAGCGCTACACTATTAATGGAGTATTCAAACATGACGGGACTCTTTTTCCTATACATCTGCATTAATTTACATTTATCTATATTTAGAGTTATCTGCCATTCTCTACTCCAATCTCAAATCCTGTCCAAGTCATCTTGTATCCTCCTACAGTCACTCAACGACGACACCTTCCCGTACACCACAGCATCATCAGCAAACAGTCGCACATTGCTATCCACCCTATCCGAAAGATCATTTATGTAGATAGAAAACAACAGCGGACCTACAACACTTCCCTAGATGATACCCTCACCTCTGATGAACACTCACCATCGAGGACAGCGTACTGGGTTCTATTAGACATGAAGTAAGATAATATAGACAAGATAATCATAGATATTAAGTGTAGTAAGTTCTTACGTTGATTAGTGCCTCGAAGTACATGCGGCAAAATCAAGCCGTAAATGTTTATTTTCCCCTCTGCAGCAGATCGTTGTTGAAACGTGGATCAGTGGATGCAAATAGGTTAGTCTATACTGACAGGCATAATCCACTTAGACAGCTGTTACGGCTGTGAAGAAAGGTAATAAATTATGTGACTTGTTTGCGGGAAGACTGTTAGACGCTTTAAGATACCAATAATCACATTAATTGCACTTATACCCGTAACGCCCTGTGTATCTGTCATGTGACATGCAGATGAAAAGAATTTCTACTACCTTTTCATAACATCTGCCATACCACCCGATAAAAAATATATTTTACTAAAATATGCCAAACATGGAACAGCAGCTGGCAAGGATAAAAGTGTTGTAATTGAGAGGTGTTTTGTAATAAGTATTTTGTAAACCATTTACTCACTCGTTCCATCACCTAGCATCTACGATTCGCATGGCTCCACAGAGCCTGATAAATCTACACAACACAATTAAGTGGAAACTTTTTCGAAACCTCGTAACTGTCTCCTATTGCGACGTAGCAGTTTTAAATTTTGTTCAGAGGTGCCTATACTACACATGGATTTCTTTTAATTCCACTCTATAGCCGCAAAAATTTGTGATTGTCTCTATAAACTTGATGCATGAGCAGGTTTCAACTGTTACCTGAAGTTATCGTATGGTATTTCGGCGTAACGTAGTGCCTGTTACCCATTTCCTCTTTCGCTAATTAAAAGAAAATAAATTAAATTCTGTTTTTATATATTTTGTTTTATTATTGTAAGAAATTAAAGTAGTTTTCTCTCCTACTTGTGCATACGTACTCATTAAATGTACACAGTAGCGGTACTTGAAAACTTTGTATGATAAATATATTCGTTTTTCTGTCGCAACTGCATCCCATTTCGCTGCGCATCGAAACGCCGCTCACGCACTGATTCTCGTGGCACTGTGGTCTGGTTTGCATTATGTAAGGGGGAGTGAAATGAAAACGAGAGATACTATATGACTGTCATGGTGCGGAAGTTGGAAACGCAGTGGGTGTGTGTGTAAGGGGTGGGGCAAATGAAAGTGGCCGGGAGAGTAGAGTTACAGGGTACAATGAAACACAGCGTAGGAAAGAAAATATAGTCCAGACCGAGTGCAGCAGATAAGGAAAGTGACCACCATTCATCTCTTGGAACTTTTGGGTCCTGGTCAGCAGGTTGCTGAAGGTGCATCGAAGCTGGACTGCTAGAATTGCTGCAATATTATCCCTAATACTCTGCTGCAGTTCTTGAAGACTATGAGGGTTGTTGCGATACACCTCAGACTTGAGGGCTCCCCACACAAAGTAATCGCACATTGGCAGATCAGGTAACCCGAGTGGTCAACTGGGCCCGCGACCAGTCTGACCTCTGCTAACAACACCGTCAGGCGTATTGTAAAAAAATGGTTCAAATGGCTGTGAGCACCATGCGACTTAACTGCTGAGGTTATCAGTCGCCTAGAACTTAGAACTAATTAAACCAAAACTAACCTAAGGACATCACACACATCCATGCCGGAGGCGCCCGCATCTCGTGGTCGTGCGGTAGCGTTCTCGCTTCCCACGCCCGGGTTCCCGGGTTCGATTCCCGGCGGGGTCAGGGATTTTCTCTGCCTCGTGATGGTTGGGTGTTGTGTGCTGTCCTTAGGTTAGTTAGGTTTAAGTAGTTCTACGTTCTAGGGGACTGATGACCATAGATGTTAAGTCCCATAGTGCTCAGAGCCATGCCCGAGGCAGGATTCGAACCTGCGACCGTAGCGGTCGCTCGGCTCCAGACTGTAGCGCCCAGAACCGCACGGCCACTCCGGCCGGCGCGTATTGTAAAGATTGTGTAAATGTGCTCAAAGGTTTGGCCGGCTTTGTGAGCAGTTGCTCAATCCTGTTGGAAGTAATTGTAGGCCTTTCCCTCCTCCATTAATGCTGCCAAAGTGGTTTCAAAATGATGGCAATGCAATTCGCTAAAGTAATGAAACGCGCCGAAGTCAGTGTCTGATGAAAGAAGATGGGACCTCAACCTACTGATCATAAAGTGGCGTTTCGAGAAAGTTATGCGGGTTCTCCGCTGCTACGGAGCTGCGACATTGTGAGTTGACATAACCACTTAGGTGCAACCAGGCATCATCAGACATAGAGAACAGATGCATATATAAGCCATTCATTTTTATCCCAGCTATCAGCCAATCTCAAAACTGGAGGCGCTAAGGAGCATCTGACGGTTTTAATGTATGTTCAAAAGACCCCTGGTAGCGTAGCGACGCACGTGCAGGTTCAGGTGTAGTATTCGTCTGTATGATCGACGTGATTAGACGATCTCTTGCGGCAGTAGTCGTGTGGATTTGGTAGGTCTTTGAAGCATTTTCCGAAAAACAGGTACCATATTTTCTGATATGCCGACACGTTTCGTAATGTTTCTGCACTTCTTGAAAACAGATCCTGTCTGACGCCATTTTCGGACTAACGTTACATGGCACTCTTTACTGGCACTTTGACAACATTAAATTTCTCAGCAAACAACTGAACATACCGCCTCTATGACTTTGTTGTCACGTAACTTTCCACAACGAACACTCGCTACTCTACTGTGAGTACCATAGTCTTATTTGCACTGCTCCACTCAACAATGACACGGCCAGCAACTCTACGCACTGTACCGGTGTGGATCACGTGGCGGGCGTATAGGTGATGTGCGTGTCATGGATTGTCGTTATTTGCGTGCATTCACGCCCATCCGTATCCACACGTCCGGGACACATCTACTTGCTCCATGCTGCAGAAGTTACCTCCATTGGGAATCAGGCGGGATACCGCTGTGCCATTTCTCTTTTACATCTGCTCCACGAGGAGTCAGGGAATCGTCTGTGCGTCTGACTTCGCTATGGTGGCGGGGAAAGAGGAACAACAACGTGTAGTGCGGTTTTTGACTACGGTAGGAGTGTCAGAAAATAAAATTTGTGCCTGTTGTCTGCTGTCTATGGCGAACACAGCATGTCACGTGCGTGAGTGCCTGCTATTTGGAGAAGGTCGGGCAGGACAGGCTGACCGTGCCATTACCCCTTCTCCCATGGTTGCGGTGGATGCTGTCGTCAGAAATGATCCATCGTGGAGGGCAAAAGACATTCGGCTCATGTTTCCTGTGGGTATTACGTGGCGTAGAACCGTAATAACACACTTTCAGAGTAAGAATTAACATTTATTTCGGGACTGAACAGAGCGAATACAGAAATGGATGTCGAACATTGCGCGAGCGAGCAAGGACAGAAAAACCAAGCCAAAGAAAGTAATGAAAGAAGTGCCACTTCGCGTCAGAGACGCCATTGTCACTGTACCATTCGCGCTATCATGACACAGAAAATCTGTGCGCATTCCCACAGCCTGACGGGTGAGCGGAAGCCGAGCAGAACGTCACCACCGCTGCAGCACATGGAACGGTATCAACATGAAACCTATTGTTTCCTATTCCGTATTGTCGCGAGAAATAAAAACACGATGTCGTCATTTTAGCCGGCCAACAAAAGCCGGAGTCAACAATGGAAAAACGTGGGGCACCCCTACAGGAAAAAGTCTAAAGCCATGCAGGCCACTTCCGGAGAAGTCGTATGACCTTTATCTTTGACTGCAATGGCCCGCTGCTCACTCACTTTCTGGAACACGGCGCCACAATTACTGCATAGCGGTATGTGGACACGTGGCAAAACCGAAGTGCGTTATCAAGTCCAAATTCCCAGGACGGCACCATTATGTTACAGATAATAACTACCCACATGTTGCCAAAGTTGTTGTCCGCCCCCGGTAGCTGAGTGGTCAGAGCGACAGAATGTCAATCCTAAGGACCCGGGTTCGATTCCCGGCTGGGTCGGCGTTTTCTCCGCTCAGGGACTGGGTGTTGTGTTGTCCTAATCTTCATCATTTCATCCCCATCGACGGACAAGTCGCCGAAGTGGCGTCAAATCGAAAGACTTGCACCCTGCCAACGGTCTACCCCACGTGAGGCCCTAGTCACACGACCCCTCCCCTCACTCGACAAAGTAGTTTCGCTCATCACGAAGTTTCACTTGGAAAACCTTATACGTCCTCCATACAATCCAGATCTCTCTGTTTGCGATCCGTATTTCTGGAGCCCGAAAAAAAGCTATTCGTTGGAGTGGATTTGCTTCTGACGAAGTGACGCACGCTTGGACACAGTCACGGGTCCATAGACAACCGCAAACATTTTTCCGTGATGACATAGTCTGTCTTGTCCAACAGTGGAGCAAATTTATTAACAGTTATGACGATTACTTTTGAAATAATAAACAGCTTACTTACTTTCTTCCGATATGTCTCATTTTATTTGACTGTTATCTTGTATTACATACATCACGATACTGAGCCTATTTTGTTTATATCCACTTTGACTTAACTATATTAAGTTAATATAAGCTTCTTCTGTTCTAATGAGGTATGTTTCAGCACATTTTTGAGATAGTGTTTCCTACACATGTAGGAAATTACTGTCATTTAATCATTTAATTGTTTATTCTTTGTAAGATGCAGATTGTCTAGTAACTGTATGTTTAATCCTTTTACGGAAAGATGTGAAGATTCTAATTGTGGTAGGAAATCGATAGTCTGAAGACAATTTTGATATGGTGGTAGATTTTCATAAAAGAAATAAATTATCTTCTTCCTGGAATAATATATTTACTCGCGATTATGTCTCAGACTGTAATAGTACATACGAAAATAAGTAAAATATCGTTATTTGCTATCCTCCCTTGTGTTGCAGCTTTTAGGGTCAGCAGGTGCAAATTTGTTGTAATGGTATTCTATTTTTCTTTTTTTGTCACTTTCCATTCCACCCTGTGATGGAAGGAGACAGGTTGTTTTAAAATTTACTTTGGCTCCTTACAGCCTGGCTGAGTTTTAGTTTTAGTTTAATTTTTAATTTGTTACAATTTATTAGCTGAAGGTGTTTATCAGTTATTTTTTATGCAATCTCCTGCAGTAATACTTCAGGTTTTCCATTTATTAAGGATTACATTATTGTAATTAAAACATGGGGAAAATAAAGAGATTTCTGATATTATATTGAGCTGGATATATACTATTAGATAAATTTATATAAACAAAATATATTTAGTAGGAAAGTAGGAGTTGGTTAAATTCTAATTGTGTGTGTCTTTTTTGGAGGAGATACTCTGATACTATAAAAATTTGCTGCCGAAACGCGTTATCTGATATTGCCGTGTTGCCAGTTAGCTTACTCTTTCATGATACTCCTTTTAATGCTATAAAATTTTGTTTATTAAAGGTGTTGCATTGTTTCACAATTTTGTCAGTTTCGACAACTACGTTCTTACGTGTGAAAATTAAAAACCGGGGGTGGGGCTGTTGTTGTGTATGCGTTACGTATATTATTGACTTCGTACATGTGTAATTACTGTGTAGCTTATTTCTTAAAACTGCGTTTTTGACCATATTGAACTCTAGTGTCTGTGTGTGTGCGTGTGTGCGTGTGAGTGTGTGAGTAGCGTTTGTGAAATATATGGTACATGGTGGTAAGCTTTTGCTTCGTCGTGAGGGTGGAGGTTGGTTGCTGTGGGAAACGGCAATGAAAAATTCAAAATGATTCAAATGGCTCTGAACACTATGGGACTTGACTTCTGAGGTAATCAGTCCCGTATAACTTAGAACTACTTAAACCTAACTAACCTAAGGACCCAGAATGAGATTTTCACTCTGCAGCGGAGTGTGCACTGATATGAAACTTCCTGGAAGATTAAAACTGTGTGCCCGACCGAGACTCGAACTCGGGACCTTTGCCTTTCGCGGGCAAGTGCTCTACCATCTGAGCTACCGAAGCACGACTCACGCCTGGTCCTCACAGCTTTACTTCTGCCAGTATCTCGTCTCCTGCCTTCCGAACTTTACGGAAGCCCTCCTGCGAGCCTTGCAGAACCAGCACTCCTGAAAGAAAGGATACTGCGGAGACATGGCTTAGCCACAGCACTTGCCCGCGAAAGGCAAAGGTCCAGAGTTCGAGTCTCGGTCGGGCAGACAGTTTTAATCTGCCAGGAAGTTTCTTAACCCAAGGACTACACACATCCATGCCCGAGGCAGGATTCGAACCTGCGGCCGTAGCAGTCGCGCGGTTCCAGACTGTACGGCCATGAAAAAAATTGAAATGGTAATGATTAAGAAATTAACACTCGATAGAAAGCTCGTTGAGGCAAACGAAGCCTCCTGATTGGCCATTAACACCGTCTTCCTTGGGAGACGTTTCGAACGGTAGGAACGATCACCTGGCTTGCTGCTCTGGATTGAGAAGATCTCACTACAGGCTGACGACGAGGAGTAAAGCAGAGCCTCTGATTCAACAATTTTGGCAATGAGAGCTGAAGGTTTGTCATGTTGTTGTACGATTTCATTTGACCGGTTAGTATATTCAGAACTACCGGCTTTAGGGTGAGGCAAATTAAAGTGGCCCAGACGATTGAGACCATTTGCGGCATCATTAACAGAGGAGGAAATGGCCTGCAGCTACTTCCAATAGCATGGGGCAACTGCCCCCTGACAGCAGGCCGAACCTTGGAGCACGTTTACACTATCCTGATGCCTGACACAGTTGTCAGGAATGGTCAGCGTGGTCGCAGCCCTAGCTGGCCACCCAAGTCACCTGATCCCTCAGTGTGCGGTTGCTTTGTGTGAGCAGTCCTCAAATCTATGGTGTATCGCAACAACCCGCATACTCTTCAAAAACTGCAGGTGGACATTTCGGATGATACTGCAGCAATTCCAGCAGTCGAGCTTCGATTAGCCTTCAGCAACTTGCTGGCCAGGGCCCAGAAGTGCAAAGAGATGGAAGGTGGTCACTTTCAACATCTGCTGTAGTCGGGTTAGTATTGTACTTCCTCTCCTCTGCTGTGTTCTTTTGTAACCTCGAACTCTGTTCCCCGGGCACTTTTATTTGTTGCACCCTGTAAAATGGCTCTGAGCACTATGGGACTTAACTTCTGAGGTCATCAGTCCTCTAGAACATAAAACTACTTAAACCTACCGTAACCTAAGGACATTACACACATCCATGCCCGAGACAGGATTCGAACCTGCGCCCGTAGCGGACGCGCGGCACCTGACTGTAGCGCCTAGAACCGCTTGGCCACCCCGGCCGGCCGCACCCTGTATGTCGTGTTTACAGTTAATGATCGTCTGTGCTCTAGTGACGCGATTACTTGCGTAATGCAAAATTTGTGTAAAGAGCTAGTCTGAATGTGTACGTTTTGCAGACAAAGATTTCATTGGGACATGTGTCCATAGGGGCCCTTACTGTGAACCTTACGTGGCTGATGAAACTATTTTCACAGCCGTTATGTACAACAACCCTTCGCTTTGGCGACGTACGAAAAGTCTCCCACGCCAAGATGTTGTAGGATGTATGTGTGTGTGTACCTGTCTATCACAGTTTGAACGCGATTGATATTGACTTGGCTGGGCAGTTTAATAAACAGCAATTGATTGGAGGTCCAAATGTTTTTCGTGGACTGCATCTGAACTTTACCTGTGATGTACAAGCAGTGTTTGGAGGTAGTACCTGGCTGACACTTGCTGTAGTATGGGGCAATCAAGCAGATTATGGAGGCTTTGAAGCATTTCCAGATGCTAACATTTTGGCTTGGAAGACATGGAGTATTGCTGAGACTAAAGGACTGTTGGCTAAACAGCCTTATGGTACTCTTGTTCCAAGCTAGCCTGAAAGTGTACGTTTTGCAGACAAAGATTTCATTGGGACATGTATCCGACGGGGCCCTTACTGTAAACCTTACGTGGCTGATGAAACTGTTTTCACAGCCATTATGCACAACAACCCTTCCCTCTGACGATGTACGAAAAGTCTCCCACGCCAAGATGTTGTAAGATATATGTGTATGTGTAACGGCGTAAATGTGTAGAGGTGAGTGGTTTCCTCCTGGGCTGGCGCCAGCGAGGTCTCCGCAGCGCGCGCCGGTCGGACGGCAGGTGGCGGCCGCCCGCGCCTCCCTGGGACGGGCAATCCACGTGCGGCTTTGTTCGGCGCAGCGCCTCGCCTAATTGTGACGCCGCCGAGCCCGCATTGTCAGCAAGTCGCCGGCGGCCGCGCGCCCCGTCTCCTGGTGGCCGCTGCATACCTACTCCGCGCACGTCGCCGCTTGCTGCCCTACGTTCGTGCGTTCATAGTTAGCCTCACCACTGCGTTTCTCCCGTAGTACGCTGTACAGTGCAGAGCAGGAACTTGCTATGTTGTCAAATCATCGATTACGTTTACGATTACATCATTGACGTTTAATCGTGGAGGGCAGACAATAATCGGTCACAAGACATTGATGTTGAATGATGACTCTATGGAATGGCGAAAGAAGTAACGTACAAATACATCTAAAATCATATCTATTAACATCAGGAAGAATATAATAATTCCAATCCCAAAGATAGCGGCTGTTGACAGATGTGAAAATTACAGAACTATCAGTTTAATAAGCCACAGCTGCAAAATACTAACACGAATTCCTTACAGACGAATGGAAAAACTGGTAGAAGCCGACCTCGGGGTAGATCAGTTTGGATTCCGTACAAATGTTGGAACACGTGAGGCAATACTGACCCTACGACTTATAAAATAAATTAAGGAAAGGCAAACCTACACTTCTAGCATATCCCCGACGTTATTCAATCTGTATATTGAGCAAGCAGTAAAGGAAACAAAAGAAAAATTCGGAATATGAATTAAAATCCATGGAGAACAAATTAAAACTTTGAGATTTGCCGATGACATTGTAATTCTGTCAGAGACAGCAAAGGACTTGGAAGAGCAGTTGAACGGAATGGACATTGTCTTGAAAGGAGGATATAAGATGAACATCAACAAAAGCAAAACGAGGATAATGGAATCTAGTCAAATTAAATCGGGTGATGCTGCGGGAATTAGATTAGGAAATGAGACACTTAAGGTAGTAAAGGAGTTTTGCTATTTAGGGAGTATAATAACTGATGATGGTCGAAGTAGAGAGGATATAATATGTAGACTGGCAATGGCAAGGAAATCGTTTCTGAAGAAGAGAAATTTGTTAACATCGAGTATAGATTTAAGTGTCAGGAAGTCGTTTCTGAAAGTATTTGTATGGAGTGTAGCCATGTACGGAAGTGAAACATGGACGATAAATAGTTTGGACAAGAAGAGAACAGAAGCTTTCGAAATGTGGCGCTACAGAAGAATGCTGAAGATTCGATGGGTGGATCATATAACTAATGAGGAGATATTGAATAGAATTGGGGAGAACAGAAATTTGCGGCACAACTTGACTAGAAGAAGGGATCCGTTGGTAGGACTTGTTCTGAGGCATCAAGGGATCACAAATTTAGTATTGGAGGGCAGCGCGGAGGGTAAAAATCGAAGAGGGTGACCAAGAGATGAATACACTAAACCGATTCAGAAGGATTTAGGTATCAGTAGGTACTGCGAGATGAACAAGCTTCCACTGGATAGAGTAGCATGGAGTGCTGCATCAAACCAGTCTCTGGACTGAAGACCACAACAACAACAACATCTATTAAGCAAAAGGTGGAGCAATCACTGATATTTGTGTCAGACTAATACTAAAGTACATGTTTACTTTTCTGGCTCAAATGGCTCTGAGCACTATGGGACTTAACATTTGAGGTCATCAGTCTCCCAGAACTTACAACCACTTAAACCTAACTAACCGAAGGACATAACACACATCCATTCCCGAGGCAGAATTCGAACCTACGGCCGTTGAGGTCGCGCGGTTCCAGACTGAAGTGCCTAGAACCGCTCGGCCACCCCGGCCGGCTTATTTTTTTGTTCCAGGAGTTTTTTCCGAAGTTGTTGTTATATAAATAGTTTACTAGGTAGTTATAATTCAAGTATAGCTACCCACGGAGGTCCAGTGTGGGCTGTAATTGTCGTACTGTAACGAAACTTGGTATATATGCCGATGCGTTAATGCAGAAGTGATTTACGATGGAAAAAAGTAGTTCAATTTCTGGCCACCAGATACAAATCTGGCTCTTCACAGCATCTCGTTGGTGTCTGTGGTGCTCATATTCAACAAATTGAGTAAGTGGCGGTTAATAACAAATGCCCTGCTCACGTGTTTAACATTTTCTGCTTACGTCCCACTCCTCATCCATTACATATGTAAACATTTCTTTCTTGCACTCACAGCGCCAAATTTGCACCTGGTGGCCAAAACTGCAACTAATTACTTTTTAGCGTAAATCAGTTATGCTACGTTACAATATCTACCAAATTTGGCTTCCATACGGCCATTACAGCCTAAAACGGACCTCAGTCACTAGTTGCAGTTCCATTATACGAGTAATAACACAGTAGATTATACACCGTCTTTGGTGACTATAATAAAATTCTTATTTAGACGATAGACCTTCAGCATTTTTTAAAAAAATTATCCACAGTGGTCACTGCGATAAAGTGGTCTTTCTCAAAAATCTGTATGCCTTTTTCGTAAACAGTTGTAATTTTCTAAAGTTACTGGTGTTACATGTTGCTTTTTCTCTACATCATTCCTGGTGTTCTTCTCCACATATGTGCTGCATTTTAATACGCCGCACTTCATTGACACAATATATTTTCCTTTCTAGACAATGTTGTGTACATCCACTATCGCCTTATGTACTATATTTTGATGTTGCCGCATGCAGTCTTCTTTTGTTTTATTGTTGTAGTTCAAGTGGTTCAAATGTCTCTGAGCACTATGGGACTTAACAGCTGAGGTCATCAGTCCCCTAGAACATAGAACTACCTAAACATAACCAACCGAAGGACATCACACACATCCATGCCCGAGGCAGGATTCGAACCTGCGACCGTAGCGGTCGCGCGGTTCCAGACTGAAGCGCCTAGAACTGCTCGGCCACCCCGGCCTGCTATTGTTGTAGTTAGTGATATTCGCTATTTTTGACTTCATTAAAACAGCAAATAGTTAATACTTTCAGCCGGAAGGCAAATACTTGTTAATAAAGAATGATTATTGTATAATAAGGCGTCGCATAGCGACGGTGGAATTTCCTAAATAATGTAATTCGTCGTCTTTGGGCGGCAATATAAATAGAATAATACGGCTAGATATGCGACCCTTCACTATTTCGTTCGCTGGAGAACAAATGAAGCCTTGAGCGCTAAGGACTTTTACTGGTTTCTTAAGTAAGACGGACGCAGATTTGTGGGAGTCTGATCTAATTTTTACTAAATGTATAAAAACGTGTTATGTCTAAGTTTGAGTGAAGTGTAAAAAGAAGAACTGTTCTTATCGCGACGACGCACGAGCGACTCAAGAGGACAATGGCTATATAAAAGAGCGCTCAAAGGACATGAAATGAAAATAAAAATCTACTGCCAATGTAGTGCTAAGCTTAAGGTACGATGTATGTTTTAGTTATAATAAATATTTGTTCTGGGAATACTAAATCATTTAGCAGTGCTCATTCCTGTCATCTCCTCAGTATTATTTTCATTTTAATTATGCATTTTGCTGAGATTACAGACACCAAGATCAGCAGTCCAATGTGCGTGTTACATTGATAAAAAGAAAACTGTTTTATCGTCTTCTTGCATCAGCTTTAATATTGGATTTCCTTTTTGTGTGATGTTACAGTTGTTTTTGCGCCCTTAAGAACTTTCTGGTCCCTTAGGAAATTGTTTTGTCATAACAATAACTTCACACCCGGGCATGATCGTATGTATGATCATGAAGTAATTAGAAAGACGATAACGCAATTTCTTAATCAATGGCACGCTAGTTGTGACTGCCTCAAGCCACGAAAAACTGCAAGTAAAAACTATTCACATTTCACAATGCAATATTTTATGACAATGGTCAGTCCTCGATTCTTACGCCAGTTGTGATTGATAAAACATTAAGCGAAATCTCAAACTCCAACTTTTCAACTGAATAACAACATCACTTTTATTTTGTTACATCACAAGTTGTCGAAGCGTCTGCTGTTCTTCTGTGTACGTGTTGTATTAATAGCAGACATTTCCTTTTGCTTACTTCCGGCTTAACGTACTAAGGAATTCTTCCCCATATTCCTAATCTCTTTCGTAACAACGCCAATACTAGGACATAAATCATCAACTCGCTGACATCGTCCGTCGACGAATACGACGTTTCTATCCCTCCAAATGATTCCTCAGTCATGTTTGATATAAACAAAGACCGCGTGAAAATGAAATATGTCTATTATTTGTGACAGTCATCCTTCAAAGGAGTAAGGATATTCGAGAAGCGACAGAACCCAAAAATCAGGAAAACCTTGTGTAATAAAGTACCAGCAGTTATATTTACCTATACGTCTATCAAACGTAACGTTACGTATCATAAATCCTCTTAAATAATCCGTAATATCGTTTTTACTCGTATCGCATCGTATAATACACAGTATTTGACATCATGAAAGCATGAGCTGCATGAACGATGAAGCGCAATAGTCCACTATTCCATCTTTAGCTCCTTCGCTCACATTTACCTGCTCCTTTCACCTTTGATGAGCTGCAATCGTATTATAGTGATGGATGTTATGGGACATTTTCAGAAAAACATTCGCTTACATGATGAAAAAATTGTTATCAGTGGCAGCTGCTGTGTATATGGCAAGAGTTAAACAACACATACCACGAGAGGCAGCCACCTCACATGCTTACCTGCTAGCCCGCCGCCTTGTAAGTGCGAGCCGGCCGTAGTGGCCGAGCAGTTCTATGCGCTACATCTGGAACCGCGCGACTGCTACGGTCGCAGGTTCGAATCCTGCCTGAGGCGTGGATGTGTGTGATGTCCTTAGGTTAGTTAGGTTTAAGTAGTTATAAGTTCAAGGGGACTGATGACATCAGAAGTTAAGTCCCATAGTGCTCAGAGCCATTTGAACCATTTGAACCTTAGTCTAATGACCTTGTTGTTGACGGGACGTTAAACACTAACCTGCTCTTCATCCTTCTTCCCGCAGCGCCAGCAGTGCAGGTAGTTCCTGCAGTTCGCCTAGTACAGGCAGTGCCAGCAATGCCTGCACTTATGCTACAGAGCACATTTCCTCGAGTACCATGCAGAAGAGTACAGTTTCCGACTTAGCAGAAGGGGTGACGGTTCTGGCTGAAAAAATTAGTTTTTTCGATGACACCTGTTCTTTTGGCGTCCCCTTCAACCTGACGGATAAAATTGCTCAAAATAACCAATTTATAAAATAACTGATTTTCGGCTTTTTATTTCTGTTACTTCCAATAATAAAGGTACACTTCGAACAAAGACTAAACACTTCTAATGAAGGTGAAGCAGTAGAACAACACAATCGACCTTATATTGAGGCTGTGGCGGAAATCGGTCTTATTCTCCCCAGCACAGATGGCGAAGGTGAAGCAGACAGTGCCACAAGAGTGAAAGGTCACAGGTTGATGAATTCTCTGGTTTGTCACTTCTACATCTACATCTACATCTACATTTATACTCCGCAAGCCACCCAACGGTGTGTAGCGGAGGGCACTTTACGTGCCACTGTCATTACCTCCCTTTCCTGTTCCAGTCGCGTATGGTTCGCGGGAAGAACGACTGTCTGAAAGCCTCCGTGCGCGCTCTAATCTCTCAGATCTTACATTCGTGATCTCCTCGGGAGGTATAAGTAGGGGGAAGCAATATATTCGATACCTCATCCAGAAATGCACCCTCTCGAAACCTGGCGAGCAAGCTACACCGCGATGCAGAGCGCCTCTCTTGCAGAGTCTTCCACTTGAGTTTATTAAACATCTCCGTAACGCTATCACGGTTACCAAATAACCCTGTGACGAAACGCGCCGCTCTTCTTTGGATCTTCTCTATCTCCTCCGTCAACCCGATCTGGTACGGATCCCACACTGATGAGCAATACTCAAGTATAGGTCGAACGAGTGTTTTGTAAGCCACCTCCTTTGTTGATGGACTACATTTTCTAAGCACTCTCCCAATGAATCTCAACCTGGTACCCGCCTTACCAACAATTAATTTTATATGATCATTCCACTTCAAATCGTTCCGCACGCATACTCCCAGATATTTTACAGAAGTAACTGCTTATGGAAAAAGTTCAAGGCAATCGTAAAATGCGTTTTAGACAGGTACGTGCCGAGTAAAACTGTGAGGGACGGGAAAAACCCACCGTGGGACAACAAAAAAGTTAGAAAACTACTGCGAAAGCAAAGAGAGCTTCACTCCAAGTTTAAACGCAGCCAAAACCTCTCAGACAAACACCCGTCCGTACCACTTTTGGTTGATATCAATTTTTCACGTTAAAGAAACCACAAATGTTGCTGTCCCGATACCAGCATTTGTCTTCAAATAACAGCCACAGTCTCCAACCATGTCATCATATGACAAAATTGCATTGTACTTCATTGCTACCCAGTCTGTCAAATACTTCCAAAATAGAGATAGCACCACTCTGCTACAAAATTGATGTCCGAGGACGAAAGCGAGAAACAATCGTATAGATGATGTGAGGGTTATCTTGTACGTTGCACGTGCATGCACACTATCTACTACCGCATGCTGCACGATAACACGTACATTATTGTCTGTGCAGTGCTGTACCGATTCTTCTGTCATGTGTTTGTTGCTAGCTTCCAGCTTTAGGTTCAAATGGCACTAGGGGACTTACCATCTGAGGTCATCAGTCCCCTAGAACTTAGAACTACTTAAACCTAACTAACCTAAGGACATCACACACATCCATGCCCGAGGCAGGATTGGAACTTGCGACCGTAACGGTCGCGCGGTTCCAGACTGTAGCTCCTAGAACCGATCGGCCACTCCGACCGGCCCAGCTGTAGGTATTGTTATTAAAACAGAGCTGAGCACTTGGCCCATTTTCAATAATAACCCAATATTTCGAAGCAATGTTAACTTTACGAATAAAGTTTCTTCGATTTAAAAAAAAAATAATTACTTAAAAGAAGGTTGTATCATTGCTGCTGTAGCAAATTTACATGCCGGATTTTTATTGAGTTGTTAGTAAAAATTAGAAAAAATGGTGTATCCGAGACCAAAGAAATACCGAACAATACCGGTTATTCACAACTAAATAAAGGTATCGGCTTTAACCGGTCGATTTTTCCCGACCCTATTTAGCACTAGCTACTTACGGAGCAATAGATTAAGTCCACTACGGGTATCTGCATAGTACTTTCAGTCACAAAGACAATATCATAGACTGCCAAGTGACAGCAAAGTTTTCATATTTCATTGTATTAGGTATAGGACACCAACTGCCACCCATAAAGCTTTCACAAAAGTTAAGCAAAGTTTTGTATCATCACAGATAATAAACGATATTAATTACTTGTTACCAGAATGAGAAATTCTCCTATAGTAGCACAAGAAAAGGCGAATGTGTCCTGGACAGAGTTAGGAATGTGAAGGAAGGGAAACAGCTTCTCGACTTGTAGCTGCAAAGATACTTAAATCAAAACACCTTGTGTTATTCGCGATTGTTTACTTGTGAGTATTAGTAATTATGTAATATAATGCATCGTGCCGAGTAAGGCAACATGGTGTTATGTAGTATAACATACCATCCAACATAGCATTTGTCACGTCATGCAGTAAAACACAGCGTGTAATTAAAATTTAGGATGCATGCATCCTCCCTCTGGGATACTTGCTATTGCAGATGCACCCCCACCCTCCGAGAGTTCCTATTGCAGATGTAGTCTACTCTCTAGGGGAACATACATTTGTACCTATTTGCTTTTAAACCCCTACCATACACATCCTTGGGGTGGATCTAAGACAGGTCACTACGTTGCGACAGTAGGATTAACTCGTAAAAAAGCGCAAATATGTCAAGACGTTTCGATTTAAATGTGTTTCAAGCTGCCAAGTAAGGCTAAAAGCTTGTTCCATTCTTTTACATCCCCAACCCTGCCCAGAACATATTTGCTTTTTTCTGCTACAATAGCAGAATTTCCATTCTGATTCCCAAATTTCACTCTATCAGAATTTTGATATTATGCCGCGATAGCCTGGCTTGTTGACTCGCAAGGCAACGACACGCTATAGGCTTTTTTATTGCCTTTCGAATCATGTTGGTTGTAAGGTGGCAACAATTAAACCACTCACAAAAACAAAAACAGGACAGTCATCAATGACATGTATTTATCTATGTTTTTTTATAAGGTGGGTACGGATAAACCACACAGACAAAACAAAAACACGACAGAGAGCAGTGACATGTATTTGTCTATCTTATTACAAAATTTGAACCTATCCTCACAAGTCTTAAACACAGCAGTGGCGCCCGTAAGAAAACTCACTTCTTTGCACATAAAATTCGAATTAAGCTACATTTCTGAAACTATGGTGTAAGCTTTATCGTAAGAAAGCAATCTGAAGTGTTTACTGCCGATATATAGGGCATCAAGTGAATAGTGACGTGTACTTCGATGACTAAAGTGTTATTGTCGACTGTTTACCGGCTAATAAACTTATCATAGCTTACGAAAATGCTTAGGGATGGAAAGAGAAAGTGTTACTTTTCGGCTGATTACACAGAAGAGTGGTCTGTTGCCAAGAAAGGACGTACGGATAAGAAAGGATCGTGCGAGATTTGTAACTGTTTCTCCTCAGTAACTCATGGCGATAAGATAGATGTGAGGCATAACATTTCTACGAAGAATCATACAAATCGATTCGCGGTGGCATCGACAACAAAGACTATTTCTACATTCACGACTAAAGAAGATATCAGGAAAACTCCTCGTTCCTGCTGCAGAACTAACAGGACCGTATTCCAAGTGTCCCGCGCGGGGCCCCAGCTAGATATGGCAAGCCCAGTCTTAATCCAAAAATAAACGAAGAAATTGAAATCTTGCAAAAAGAAAAGAAAGGATGGCGATTAGATATTTTAGACGAATTAAGAAGTCTTGGGTCATCGATAAACAACGATGGCCTTCCTTTAAATGAGTAGTTACAACTGAAAAAGTAAGCACAGGCTACAGTAGTTTTCGTGGTAGCTTTGGTCATTTAAGATTGTACCAGAGGTACCCGTACGTTAGGTGTGTTGCATACCAATCGGGCCTTACCTCATTGCAACTGCTTTCTTTACGTATGCGATCAGTAGCTTAATATATTCCCCTAAAAAGTGGAAGAGGTGAATCGTTTAGAAACTGAGTGAGAATATACAAGGGGCCGGGTAACTTATGAAATATTGGTGTCCTACATAGTTATTCCCCTATATCTTATTTAAAAATAAAACAGCAAAACCGAAATTTTAAATATTGATACAGATTTTACGCGAAAATTGTTAGTTTTTGACGTGCAACAAAGCAATGTTGCAGTAAAAAATAAAGAAAACAGTACATATTACTCATACAGCGCTAGAAACTCAGTTTCGTCGTCAAAAATTAAAAAAAAACCTAAAACAAAAGTACGTCAAACGGCGCTTTAATACTTGGTCGAACATATATAAAAAAATTTGTCGGTTATTCATATACAACTTTCATAATAACAGGAAATCTTGCCTATGATCATGATGAAGATCGTTCTATTGAGTAAGAAGAAACAGAAATAATTATACATAAACTGTTCTTGCAACAAAAGCAGTTGCTTTGGTTCCATAAAAGCGAAAATGCTAGGCGATCAAGTAATTTTTGTTACTTATAAAATGCAATTTGTTTTGCGTAAGGATATAAAATGCACATTGGACTAACACTGAATATGTGCGGTTCTAATTATGTGTCGGTTGCCAGTTTCTGTATTGCACATTCATTTATGTTTCTTTCCCTACCAGTGCTACCAGTACTACCTGTAATCTTACTATCTATTACCTCGTTTACGTTGTTGTTGTGGTCTTCAGTCCTGAGACTGGTTTGATGCAGCTCTCCATGCTACTCTATCCTTTGCAAGCTTCTTCATCTCCCAGTACCTACTGCAACCTACATCCTTCTGAATCTGTTTAGTGTATTCATCTCTCGGTCTCCGTCTACGATTTTTACCCTCCACGCTGCCCTCCAATACTAAATTGGTGATCCCTTGATGCCTCAGAACATGTCCTACCAACTGATCCCTTCTTCTAGTCAAGTTGTGCCACAAACTTCTCTTCTCCCCAATCCTATTCAATACCTCCTCTTTAGTTACGTGATCTACCCACCTTATCTTCAGCATTCTTCTGTAGCACCACATTTCGAAAGCTTCTATTCTCTTCTTGTCCAAACTAGTTATCGTCCATGTTACACTTCCATACATGGCTACACTCCATACAAATACTTTCAGAAACGACTTCCTGACACTTAAATCTATACTCGATGTTAACAAATTTCTCTTCTTCAGAAACGATTTCCTTGCCATTGCCAGTCTACATATTATATCCTCTCTACTTCGACCATCATCAGTTATTATACTCCCTAAATAGCAAAACTCCTTTACTACTTTAAGTGTCTCATTTCCTAATCTAATTCCCTCAGCATCACCCGATTTAATTTGACTACATTCCATTATCCTCGTTTTGCTTTTGTTGATGTTCATCTTATATCCTCCTTTCAAGACAATGTCCATTCCGTTCAACTGCTCTTCCAAGTCCTTTGCTGTCTCGGACAGAATTACAATGTCATAGGCGAACCTCAAAGTTTCTACTTCTTCTCCATGAATTTTAATACCTACTCCGAATTCTTCTTTTGTTTCCTTTACTGCTTGCTCAATATACAGATTGAATAACATCGGGGAGAGGCTACAAACATGTCTCACTCCTTTCCCAACCACTGCTTCCCTTTCATGCCCCTCGACTCTTATAACTGCCATCTGGTTTCTGTACAAATTGTAAATAGCCTTTCGCTCCCTGTATTTTATACCTGCCACCTTCAGAATTTGAAAGAGAGTATTCCAGTTAACATTGTCAAAAGCTTTCTCTAAGTCTACAAATGCTAGAAACGTAGGTTTGCCTTTTCTTAATCTTTCTTCTAAGATATGTCGTAAGGTTAGTATTGCCTCACGTGTTCCAACATTTCTACGGAATCCAAACTGATCTTCCCCGAGGTCCGCTTCTACCAGTTTTTCCATTCGTCTGTAACGAATTCGCGTTAGTATTTTGCAGCTGTGACTTATTAAACTGATAGTTCAGTAATTTTCACATCTGTCAACACCTGCTTTCTTTGGGATTGGAATTATTATATTCTTCTTGAAGTCTGAGGGTATTTCGCCTGTCTCATACATCTTGCTCACCAGATGGTAGGGTTCTGTCATGACTGGCTCTCCCAAGGCCATCAGTAGTTCTAATGGAATGTTGTCTACTCCCGGGGCCTTGTTTCGACTCAGGTCTTTCAGTGCTCTGTCAAACTCTTCACGCAGTATCTTATCTCCCATTTCGTCTTCATCTACATCCTCTTCCATTTCCATAAAATTGTCCTCAAGTACATCGCCCTTGTATAAACCCTCTATATACTCCTTCCACCTTTCTGCCTTCCCTTCTTTGCTTAGAACTGGGTTGCCATCTGAGCTCTTGATATTCATACAAGTGGTTCTCTTCTCTCCAAAGGTCTCTTTAATTTTCCTGTAGGCAATATCTATCTTACCCCCAGTGAGACAAGCCTCTACATCCTTACATTTGTCCTCTAGCCATCCCTGCTTAGCCATTTTGCACTTCCTGTCGATCTCATTTTTGAGACGTTTGTATTCCTTTTTGCGTGCTTCATTTACTGCATTTTTATATTTTTTCCTTTCATCAATTAAATTCAATATTTCTTCTGTTACCCAAGGATTTCTATTAGCCTTCGCCTTTTTACCTACTTGATCGTCTGCTGCCTTCACTATTTCATCTCTCAGAGCTACCCATTCTTCTTCTACTGTATTTCTTTCCCCCATTCCTGTCAATTGTTCCCTTATGCTCTCCCTGAAACTCTCTACAACCCCAGGTTCTTTCAGTTTATCCAGGCCCCATCTCCTTAGATTCCCACCTTTTTGCAGTTTCTTCAGTTTCAATCTGCAGTTCATAACCAATAGATTGTGGTAAGAATCCAGATCTGCCCCTGGAAATGTCTTACAATTTAAAACCTGGTTCCTAAATCTCTGTCTTACCATTATATAATCTATCTGATACCTTTTAGTATCTCCAGGATTCTTCCAGGTATACAACCTTCTTTTATGATTCTTGAACGAAGTGTTAGCTATGATTAAGTTGTGCTCTGTGCAAAATTCTACAAGGCGGCTTCCTCTTTCATTTCTTCCCCCCAACCCATATTCACCTACTATGTTTCCTTCTCTCACTTTTCCTACTGACGAATTCCGGTCACCCATGACTATTAAATTTTCGTCTCCCCTCACTACCTGAATAATTTCTTTTATCTCGTTTACGTAGTGTACCAAAATCACGGAACCATAGTACTGGTAGAGCGCAATTCTACCTGTTACTAATTCAGTACTGTTACGCTGTTGTATACTGGTAGCACCATAGAATACTAACTGCTTCTGAAGATGGTAGTCTGAGCAGAAATAAATAAATTTTACATAATTGAACTTTTCATTATTTCATCAGCTTCCAATATGTGGTGCGCTCTACTGTAGCTAGATGCTACACATTTACTTTGAAGTTTGCCTCTGTTCGACAGACATGCCTATCTCGCTTCAGCGGTTTCAAAGGACATCTTAATTCTAGTTATTGCGTGTGACTTGAGCTGATTAGTTCTTGATTCATGTAATATGTTTTAATGTAACCATTGAAAGGTTTGATTTGATTTTTCAACTGGGAATTGTGATAGTTTTCTGAGAGCTAGAAATTATAGTTTCTGTCACAAATTTTTAGTTAACAGCATATACCGAAAGACTGTAATTAAATTGCCGCTACTTGCTAAGGTCGACCGTGGTCTGTAAGTATCGTCTGGCATCGAAACGTGGTAGATACGCTAATACGTTAATGTGGAACCGATTTACTATGGAAAACAAAATTGGTTCTAGCTGTTACCACCAGGTGCAATGTTGCCGCTGTAAGCTGTTTGTATGACGGTGTGACGTCAACGCTGTCATATGACTGCAATAACATGAGTGAACAGTAAGGCTATCGAGAAAAGGGACTTGTTAGTGAAACTGTTTTGTGGGGACAGCAGCAATTACAGTGTTGTATTGAGAAGGCATCGCCGACTGAAAGGTCTCCGGAGAGGCTCGATGTCATTAACTGGTTTAAAGAAGATAACAATGAACTTCGAAAACACGGGTGAGCTTGGTGTGCCAACTGGAAGATAAATGTGTCCTGTCCCTGTAGAAGTTACTGATGCGGTTGCTGTTGCTGTAACGGACTATGCAGCAGGTGCCTCATGCAGAACAACTGTATATTGTGCACAAAGATCGATTGGACTCGCCGTACGCGGCTATTTGGTGTGGATTCACAAGCACCTTCACGCCTGCTCCGTTCATCTTTGAACAGAATACACCCAGAGGGTCTGTCTGGTGCAGTGTGACGTCTGCACATTATCGACAACTTCTCGTACAGTATGTGATTGCTGTTTCGGAAGAGCGCAACTGTGTGGATACCCATATTTTCAAGCAAGGTTATGAATTACCTCATGTAGCTGGCTCATGTAAGATCTGCTGAACGCAATATTTCAGGAACGTGTTATCTCCACAAATTTTCCAGACAAAATGTCTGGAAGATCACCTGATCTGATTTCATGTGACTTTTGGCTCTGAGGATATGCAAAATAACTCGTTAACCAGAAAAACGTTCGGCCTCTACCTGATTTGAACGCCAGCATATAGAAACATGTTGCTCAGATTCCACTGTTACTGCTGCATGTAACTAATGATCACATTGTTTTATGGACACAGTATCTCGTCGATTTCTACGGAGCTCATACTGAACGAATTGTGTAAGTGGCGGTTAGTAATAAACTGATCATCATGCTTTTGTCACTTGTTTCACCTTTTCTGTCCTCATCCCCTTGCTATCCATTACATGTGGAATGATCCCTGTTGTGTACATAGTTCCGCGTAGTCAGCGCGTACACAACTTTCCCACTAGAGCGCGCCCCGCTAAGGACAACAGCGCAGGAGCAGCGCTCGTCCGTCTCCGCACTACGAGATGGCGCTGTCTTAGAGATGGACCAAATTCTGCTTCCGCCGATCCGCGTATTAATATGTCTCGCAGCCAATGAGATTGCTGCTAACACAGAACCTTTTCTCCTCGCGGATCACACTCACGCAGTGATACCTGAACGCTCGAGGTATTATAACGAGTATACAGACTTCCGATTAGTCAGACTGCATTAGTCTGCTTTAGTCTGTACCAGTTTATAGTCAAGTTTCAGTATGCGCCTAATAAGAGTGTCATATTCCTGAACATAGCCATGAAGAGAAATGTATAGACACTTTGTCAAGTATCAGAGATACGTGAGAATATGATTAACGTACCAAGACTAAAGGAACTTCAGATTGTCAATTGTAAATAGCATCCAGAACCAAGTTAAGTTATTTCTATGCTTTTTATTATTTTAATAAATGTGTGTGAAAATTAATCAAGTTCTGTTTAAAGTTGGACTCCGTCAATCTGCTACTCTAAGCGTGCAAGTGGCATTTCTATCGTCTGACCTAACGGCAGAAGATAAACACGCCACGATAAGACCACGAGACATATTCTTGACACTCACCTACTTCGTTAGAGCGACAAGTCAAATAATCTGATAGTGTGTGTACCGAAGGTTACACAGTACGCACACCACAATTCCTGTAAGTCTTGCGTTCACAGCGCCACATTGGCACCTGGTGGCCAAAACTGGTAGTAATTTTTTTCCATCCGCATTAACGCACTAGAATTTCAACCACATTTCGTTTCCATACGATAATAACAGCCCACAATGAACCACTGTCAACAGTTCTTCTTTGTAATTATAAGCAACCGCTTCTTCTGAAGGATATACTCATAAAAGTAGGGAACTAAGGTCACGTTTAAGCAAATAAACTTCTGGCAATTAATTGGGTGTTTGCTTTATCGACTAACATGGTGTTGAGTAGGGACTTACGGACACCGGTATAATACATAAACGGAGGAGGCGACAGTAGGGGCATTAAACACAATACCCGGTTGATTGTGCTCCACGTCCCTGGATAGCCCAGTGCAGTAGTGGTGGCGGCTGCAGCTGCCGCTATTTCATTACGGTAGCGCCCCGCACACTGGTAAACGGCGGCCTGTGTGCGGATTACCGGCTCGTTATGCTATGCGCAGTGCCTCTCGCCGGCCTCCGTGTTACGTCTGCGTCTGCGCAGGAGGGCTGCACCGGGCAGGGCCTCTGAGGGCCGAGGCGACGAGTAGGCCCTTTGCAGGCCTCCAGGGCGGCTGATACAAGGCTAAGGGCCTCGTTCTACTGTCCGGATTCTCTTTGTGAGGTCCCGAGTATCGGTCCAAACGTACGCCGGTTTCCTCGTTCAGTTCCCTAGTTCTATGAACTCTGTTCGCGCTCTATTGGAGATGCGTTCCACCTCGTACTACATTTCGCAGGGACTGAGCTCACCGCTGCAGTGCATCTCGGCAACGATGGCTTCATTTTCTGGCCTGACACAGGTAGCGTCAGGAGTCCCCAAAGAAATGATATACAACCGCTCTTGTTCTTTACGTAAAGCACATACA
Organism: Schistocerca piceifrons; assembly: GCF_021461385.2. Lineage (NCBI taxonomy): Eukaryota > Metazoa > Arthropoda > Insecta > Orthoptera > Acrididae > Schistocerca > Schistocerca piceifrons. The sequence continues at coordinate 309,358,860 of NC_060145.1, read as the reverse complement.
CTGATCAGCCAGAACATTATGAACACCGATCTGCTACCAGTGCCAGCCCGTCCAGACTATACCAGCGTCACCTGGCGAGGAATGACTAATGGTCAGACCTTCGACCATAAATATAATAGACTGGCCCTGACGTCATTTTCGTGGCTCCAACATTTCTGAGATAAAGTCACGTGAATGTTGGCAAAACATGGTTGTTTCGTGTTGCGCTTATGGCTGTACTCAGCGTTTTGTCGGGGGAAATGGCATTAAATTTCACGTGTAAGTGTTTCTATGATAGTGCAGATGCGTTTATTGAAATCTGCTGAAGTGACTTTTATATGGTTTTTACACTTGAAATAGAGTATACCGTAATTTAAAGTGTTGAAAGTGATGCCTGTAAAGTCAGACTCATATTCCATTTTGGAAAGTATCTGCCATAATTCGGTTACAGAAGTAAGTATAACTGTTTCTCGTTCCTACTCGTAGGTTCCCTAAGGATGAAAACCGAAGGCAGCTTTGGATACAGGCCCTGAAACGGAAAAACTTTAAGCCATCTGCACATACGCGCCTTTTTGTATATACAAGTGAGATTATAATAAGGTAAGAGCACCTATAGTCGACACATGAAGAGAATTTTTTTCTACCTTCTAATACTATTAAATAAATGTAGGCTCCAAAATTATTTTCTGAAACTTCAAAGTCTCACCTTTCATCTAAAATATCATTTTTTTTTTGAATTTATAGTTTACACTTTTGTAAAAATAGTAGGAACTGAACCTTCGAAGTGCATCTAAAATGGATACTCTAAAATGGACCTGTTTCTAAAGTCGACAGTTTTGGCACCTATACTTGAGATAATTCTCATATCCCATTTTCTTTCATAAGTGACTAGAGCTCAAAACGCGGCGTATCCAATGTTTAAAGTTTTGACACGAGCCCACTCTTACTGTTTAAAAGAATTTTAACGACGTTTTACTTTAATTGATAGTTTATAGTAATTTCGTCCCGCTGCCCACCAGAGGGGTGTTCGATGTATTTGTTAGATATTATAAATGGTACTGTGAACAAATCCAGGTCAAATGTAGTTCTGACATAATTTTTCGCAAATAAAAAAAGTAATTTTTGTTGGAAGCGTTTGGCAGTCAATTGAGAAACGTGGGTAAAATACGATACAAACATAGGATGGCAGACCGCTGATTTGAAATCCCGCCACGTTTTGCCAACAGTCACGTGGTTTATGTTGGAGCCACTATAGCTTCTGCACAGCAAGGCCAGTCTACTAGTATCTATGGTCGAAGGGTCAGACACACTCATGGTGCGTGTAGTATAAGTGAGCGTGCTGTCCGTGTGTAGAATGGGGAAGGCGCGCGATGTATCTGAGTCTGAGCGAGGGCAGATTGTGATGACTCGGATGTTCAGCACTAGCGTTCCAGAAAGTGGGCGTCTGGTGTCCGAGGAGTGCTGTGGTGAGTGCCTTCAACACGTGGCGAAACCAAGGCAAAACCACGTCCAGACGTCGTGAGACTGGGCGGTCATCCCTGATTATGGTTGTTGGACGTCGTAGGCTGGACGACTGGCAAAACAGGACAGGTGGCGATCTGTGGGGGACATTAAAGCTGGTCAGAGTACATGTGTGTCTGAACACAAAGCTCAACCGACGATCCGTGCATGCGCCAATGGAGTATTGTCAAACGGCAGATGGGACAGCCTGACAGTGCCCAGCATACTATAGCAATAATGCTAAATGATGATGTTGTGAGTGATAATTCACAACCTACAAGTATTTTTAACAATCACTTCCTGAATGTAGCACCAAAGATAGGGTTAAAGGGTTCCGTTGAAGAGGCAAAAAAATACGTTAAGAATTCATTCCCCAGGACACTAGACCTTTACAAATAGCATCAACATCCCCCACTGAAATTAAGGGAATTGTAAATATACTTAAAACCAAGAGCTCACGTGGTGTTGATGGAGTCTCTAACAAAATTTTCAAGTGTTGTTCTAATTTAATAAGTGGAGTCCTTAGTGACATATGTATTGCTTCGCTGGCACAGGGAATTTTTCCAGACAGATTGAAATACGCAATTGTCAAATCTCTTCATAAGAAAGAGGACAGGAGTGACTTAAGTAATTATAGACCAATCTCACTGCGGACTCCATTTTCCAAAATATTCGAAAAAGTTATGTATTCAAGAGAAGTCTCACATTTAAGTGAAAATAATTTAGTCACCATGTCACAGTTCGGATTCTGGAAGGGTTACTCGATTGAGAATGCTATCTACACATTTACCCATCAAATAGTACAAGACCTAAATATCAAATTATCGCCAGTTGGTATTTTTTGTGATCTTTCCCAGGCATTTGGTTCTGTGGATCATGTCACACTCTTAGAAAAACTTTGGTTTTATGGAATTGAAGGCTATACACACAGCTCGTTTGAATCATACTTAACGAACAGAAAGCAAAAGGTTGTGGTGAATAACAAAAATAATGTTAGGAGAGCGGTAAATTCTAGTGAATGGGGAGTGATCACCAAGGGAGTTCCACAGGGTTCAATTTTGGGTCCTCTCCTGTTCCTTATTCATGTGAATTACCTCTCATGTAACGTTCAGCAAGCACAACTAGTAATTTTTGCAAATGACACGAGTGTTATAATAAATCCCATTCAAGGAAAATCAGCTGAAGATACCGTTAAGGATGTCTTTCAAAGAATTATTAAGTGGTACTCAGAAAATGGACTCTCCCTTAATTTTGAAAAAACTCACTATATCCAGTTCTGTACACCGAGCAGAGTCATACCGACAATTGATGTAGCATATGATCAGCGCTCACTTAACAGGGTAAATTTCTTCAAATTTTTGGATGTTCACATTGATGACAACTTGAACTGGAAGAAGCGTATTACTGAGCTTCTCAAACAATTAAGTTCAGCTTCTTTCGCTCTTCATATAATCGCCAGTCTTGGTAAGAAACAGATCAGCCTGCTAACGTACTTTGCGTATTTCCGCTAAATAATGTCTTATGGAATAGTTTTCTGGGGTAACTCACCACTTGGACATAAAGTATTGACTGCACAAAAGAGAGCAGTGAGTATAATTAGTGGTGTTCAGCCAAGGACGCCATGTAGGCACCTATTCAAGGAGTTAGGTATTTTAACTGCACCATCAGACTACATATATTCGCTAATGAAATTCATTATAAATAATCCATCTCAATTCGTGAAGAACAGTGATGTTCATATGTACAACACTAGAGGGAAATATTTCCTTTCCTGCCCGTAATTGAAGCTGTCAGTTGCTCAAAATGGAGTACATTATTCAGCAACGAAAATCTTTGACCATTTGCCCAACAACACATAGTGTCTGGCAGGTAGCAGATGAAGTTTTAAATCTAGCTTTTTTCTTTTTTTTTTGTGGACAACTCATTCTATTCCATGGACAAGTTTCTGTTACAGAACTGGAAAAAAAAATTGCACCTCTAAATGTAGTTGCAAGTGTAGAACTAAAAATTTCAGTAGTATTAATATTAACAAAATTCAAATTTTCAAATGGCTCTAAGCGCTACGTGACTTAACATCTGAGGTCATCAGTCCCCTAGACTTAGAACTACTTAAACATAACTTGTAATACCATAGCTCTAATGCTGTACTGATTTATTTTGCTTTTGTTTCATTTAATGTTACATTACTGTGCTTCTGTAAATGTGTGTGATTGAATCGATAACATAAAATTGTATACTGCTTTCTTTATACAAACTTTGATGTCATGATTTGATTGTATGCTGTGTAGCACATCTTTCATTTAAACTCTTTGTCCCATTTGGAGGGAACAAAACTTACTGTATATAATTGTAATTTTGTGTGAATAATTTTTGGTAGAAATGTCAATATGTGCAAATGTTCTATTTTAATTAATGTATTTGGTTGCTGTTATGTAAACTGCTGATCCTCACTTAGGGTTCTTAGTTAGTTTGTATGTAAAAGGTGTAGTGGTCCCCCTCGGGAACGGAACTGTGTAGCGCGCGCAAATTGTGGCTGGCCTATGTAGAAAAGGTGGAACTGATAGTCAGTCGGGGACGAGCTACGAGTCTGGGACGAGCTACCAAACTGTGCACTGTCATGTAAATGTTGCATATTGTGCTGGTTCCGAGAGAGGCTTTTCCTGCCACTTTCCAATGCCTTGGATGGATGGATAAATAGCTGGAACTATTCTGGAATTTGTATCTGTCGTCGGCACCAAGAAATGACAGAGTCCAGCAATTCTGTCTGCGAATCCACCTACCAACATGCAGTTGCCACCACGTTGCGCAATCACTGTAACGTAATACTATAATGATGTACAGTGAAGGATCAGCTTAATGGATGTGCTAATGTGCTCAAATATAAGGTAAATTTTATCTGAGTTTATGTACCTACCCTGATTTTTTTTCCTCATCATAACACCTCTCAGGTTCCTCTCCGTTTGAGCTAAAGTGATATCCGAGTGTCCTTACTAAAAGAACATTAAAGCCCAATATTTTGCTCATTAATGCCTCTTCAACATAGTAAAAAGAAAGTTAAAATTAAGGTGGCAAGAGAGTGAGTTAAAGTAAATGTTGTTTGCTGAAAATATTCCTATTAAAACTGCTTTTTAAAGTGCTGTCGCTAACTTCAAAATTAAAAGTTCTTAAGACTGAGGCTTATAAAGCAAATTATCACATTGTTGTCTGTAGTAAATTCTAAAAGGTGAGTCAGTTTCTTGCAATTTTGTCAACATTGTTTTCCGCTGTAGTAAAAGTGAGAAAGCTGCAGTGTGAAACGTTATATACTCATGTTTGCTAAGTGTTTGTCTCTCTTGTGTATTAGAAGTGCATATTAATAGTAATGTTATAAAGACCATTCACTTTGTGTAAGCCCTGAAAGTAATAGTGTGTTTCGGTATCTGTTATAATTTTGCAAATAGTGTCTGCTGCTCTAACTGCTAGCTTCATTCTTAACGTAAACAAATGTATGTGTCAGAGTTCACTGCACTCCCGTGTGACAAAGTATAGGTTGTGTTTATCCACTAAAATTACTAATAACTATTTTCTTGAACGAGAATGTTAATCATTCTCTTGCCTAGTTAGGCTGGCGACCGTTTTCTTTATCCATTAAACAGTGCAGATAGGCAAAATTTCGTTTGTTACTGTTCAAATATTTACGTAATTCTGACTTTCATTTCCGATAAGCCACCTCTGTTAGGTACAACACGGTCAACATAATAAAATTCCTCTCAGAGGGTAACACTGCTCTGTTGCTTTATACCATAATTGCTTTAACAAGATAGTTTTATTTCACGACCTGCTTCCAACTTTAAGGTTGTGGTATAGCAGTAGCGGATAGGAGTGTTATAACCTAAGGACATCACACACATCCATGCCCGAGGCAGGATTCAAGCCTGCTACCGTAGCAACAGTGCGGTTCCGGACTGAAGCACCTACAATCGCTCGGCTACAACGGCCGGCTTCATATTAGCACTATTCATGTGTGTGTATATATATATATATATATATATATATATATATATCTTGTAATCTGACTTTTTCCACATCATATCGATAAAATAACCGTAAAATGATCTAAGGAACATGACATAACTAAATTAAACTAAACTTAACATCACGACATCGGCAAGTAGGAATGTTTTGGGCATCTGACCATGGGCATTGGCCCTTGGTGCAATGATAGAGCGCTGCATGGTCTGATGAATCCCGATACCTCCTTCATTATGCCGATGAGTGGGCGCGAATCCGTCTTCTTCCAGGGGAACAACTCCTTGACAAGTATACTGCGGGAAGAAGACAAGCTGGCGACGGTTCCATTATTCTCTGAGGAACAGTCACATGGATGTCCTTGGGTCCAATGGAACTCGTGCAAGGCATAATGACAGCCAAGGAGTATCCTTCACTGATTTCAGACCACGCATACACCTTCACAACAATCATGTTTCGTGACAGCACTGGCATTTTTCAGTAAGATAGTGCGCCATGTTAGAAGGCCGTTTCAGGATAAGTGTCACTGATGAGTGTCTATCGCAAGATACAGACCGCTTAGGATATAACTGATACACCGCCTGACATAAAAAAAGAAATTCAAGCACCCAGAAGAAACGATCAGATGTCGTGTAACGCGTACACATACACATTGTCAGCGAATATGTAACTGGCTAGAGTTTCAATTCTCTATAGAGCAGCTATCAGAGTGCATTATTGTCGATTGTGTTTAGTGTTGTTAGTAGGAGTGGTAAGGTATGCTGTATAAGGGACGTGAACAGTATCAAGCGATCATATTGAAGGACATGGAGATGCCAAGTACTCAGGTGATAGGGCGTTAACAGCACCTGACACAGACTGAAAGAAGCATCACTGTAGATTTCCATCTGTCTGGCTGATTGAATCGTGCAATATCCAGATTCGTGAGGCACTCGGATGTGACACTGGTGACGTGATGATAAGATTCCGGTCCATTACCTCTGACCATCACAAGGAAGGATTGATCTGGTAACACTTTCACATCTTCGGATTTCAATGGAGAACGAGTAATGGACTCCTGACAACAAACTGTCATCCCATACCGTTGATCGAAGAATAGCAGCAGTGAACTAGGGAGTTACCGTCCTCTGCGTAGGCTGCTGTTAAAACTACAACGCAAACCATATTTGGGTGGTTTCGTGACCGGACAGCATGTACTGCTGACAAACGGTCTCACACTGCGTTCAGAGATGAAACGTTGGTCGGCATGTATGTCGGTGACATGGGAGAAAGTCCCGTTCCTCCAGCGTTTTCGTGAGCTACAGTGGCGTCACTCCCGGTGTCATGTTTTGGGGTGAGCCTGGTATGACGTCACATCATCGCTGGTTCTGAGGACAGAACGCTACCCCATAGGCATCGAAAGTCATCATGTGTAACCTCGCAAGGACACTGTCGTGGTGCAGTTTCTCAGCAGGATAATGCTTGTCCACAGGTGGAACTTGCCTCTAGGAACTGCCTGCGTGCCAATAGAACAAAAATGGTTCAAATGGCTCTGAGTACTATGGGACTTAACATCTGCCAATATCTTTTAGGGAAATGCGGTATTCAAAATAAATGGTGCATATTGTTTTATTGTCAATAGTGGACATAGTAGGAACCAAAAATGATATTTTCTGCCATAAGAAAACAAAAGGAAAGGAAAATACATTTCTACATGATAAACATTCCTCCACAGCAGTCTCTATTATCCCATGTGGACTCTGATGGGCCAGGACGAGTGCAAACCTTTCATTTTAGTATAACCCACTAATTTTTAATGCAGCTGAGATCTGGAGTATATGGAGTCCATTCCATAAGACTGATACTTTGTTTCCCTTGGAAGGTGTTCACAAGATTGCGATGATGGGTGGTTGATGGGTGGCGTGTACTGTCATACACCAGCGTGAATCCCACTTCAGTGTGGTCACCAAATGGAATCACAATTAAGGAATGGATGTCGTCTTATTGGCACAAGTGGTGCCCTGAGGCCATGTGAGATTCCATCCCAAAACATGTCCGAACCGTGTTGATAAGGGTGGCGATTACGATAGAGTTAGAGTGAAACCGTGGTCCTTCTTGCCTCCACATTCAAATATCAGTATTGTCAGGATGGAGACTGATATGAGTCTCATGAGAAAAGAGCGTTTTATTCCACTGCTGCCTCGCCCACAAAGACTAGTTCCATGTCCAAGCGACACTAGCGCGTCTCGGAAGCTAGGAAGAAACTTGTTTTCTGACACGTAATCCCTTTTCATGGAGCCTATTTTGTATCGCTTTCGTTGACAGCTGCACTCCTGTAGACGTCTGGAACCGTCGCCGTAGAGGTTTAGTGTGTCTATTGCCGTTATAAGCCGACATTTGTGTTGACACTCGTTTTCCGCGGCCAATTATGCATCGATCGTCAACTAATCCTGTGGCTGGAAATGTATTTTTGTCCGAACCATCCTCAAGCAACACATCTCTCGTAGTGACACACAGAACACGTACTGCAGTGCTTACAGATGACACGGCTGCCATAGACTGGACATCCCTCAAGGTCGGAACATGAACTGTTACCGCTTGAACTACATTAAAACTAAACCGATGTTCTGGTATCACACCGTGTCTTTGGGTCACAACGTTCAGTATTTAAGTTTCGACAATGTGAAACATTTATGTGTTTTGGGCACCGTAGTATTCATAAAGAACCAGCATTTGCGACAGACATCAGAACGATTCTACTGCCACAAACGTATATCTCGCGTAAGGACCAAGATAACAAGAGAAATCAGGACCCTTACTCAGGGATACAAATAATCTTTTTACCTCGTTCCATTGGCGAGTGGAACAGGATAGGGAATAGCTACCAGAGGTACAAAGTTCACTCAGCCATTCACGTTATGACGGTTTGCAAATTCGTATATAGATACAGATACGACGCTTTTGGAGAACGAAAATGTCCTGTATAAAAATGAGCACTACTGGCGCAAACAGAGATCCTGCGGAACTCTGTTCTCTCTTTTCGTGTATCATTCAGAGTGCCGCCGAAACGGGTGCGTTGGCGGATGTCGCGTTCCTCGACTTCAGAATCGCATTCGATACAATTCTGCTCTTTTAGCAAACAATATACGATTTGTATAGATTCACAACGTCCATGTCGATACACCTTAACACGTTTCTCTTAGCGGAATGAAATCGGTATATTTAAAGACAGTACTGCATGTGGAGTACGTGAATAAAGTATGATACAGTCGCCATTGCTTACAACACATGCAGCATAAATGGTATAGTAGATAATATCCGAAGTTTCAAGAGAATGTTGGCAGACGACGCTGTTTTCTGCAGGAAAGTTCACATGCCAGAAACTGTAGTGAATTAAACTGAGGCGACAAAAGTTGTCGGACACCTCCCAATATCTTGTTAACCTCCATTTGATCGACGTAGTGCAGCAACTCGACGTCACATGAACTCGACAAGCCGGCCGCGGTGATCTCGCGGTTCTAGGCGCGCAGTCCGGAACCGCGCGACTGCTACGTCGCAGGTTCGAATCCTGCCTCGGGCATGGATGTGTGTGATGTCCTTAGGTTAGTTAGGTTTAAGTAGTTCTAAGTTCTAGGGGACTGATGACCACAGCTGTTAAGTCCCATAGTGCTCAGAGCCATTTGAACCATTTTTTGAACTCGACAAGTCGCTGGAAGTTCCCTCCTGAAATAATGCCCACGCTGCCTCTATAGCCATCCATCATCGCAAAAGTGTTGCCAGTGCACGATTTTGTGCACCAAGTGACCTCCTTCTTATGTCCCATAAATGGTCGATGGACTTCATGTTGGGCGAGCTGAGTGGCCAAATGATTCATTCAAGTTGTCCAAAACGTTCTTCAGATCAATCGCAAATAACTTTGGCCCGGTTAAATCGTGCATTGTGAGCCATAGAAATTCCGTCGTTGTGTCGCGTCTTGGCACAGTCTTGATCAGTCTTGTGTGTGTTACCTACGTGGCGCAATCAGGGAATTGGCGTTGTTGGGTTATTTTTCTGAAGTAGGGTTCACCCTTCACAACCTTTGTAACGAAGATGAGAGGGAGAATGAATCTCCTTGATTGGTTGGGAGTTAGTATGTCAATATCGTCGACCATAAAGGAGTATTGTTATAGATAGTTCGTGCAGAAGTTCTTACTTCAGGTGTGCCCTCGATACTGTACATTAAAAAGGTTTCCATCACGTGCATTGATACTGTATTGCCCGAGTAGACTCTCCCTTTGGGAGAATTCTATCTACAAGCAGCTGGCCGTGGTGGCCGAGCGGTTCTAGGTGCTTCAGTCTGGAACCGCGCGACCGCTACGGTCGCAGGTTCGAATCCTGCCTCGGGCGTGGATGTGAGTGATGTCCTTAGGTTAGTTAGGTTTAAGTAGTTCTAAGTTCTAGAGGACTGATGACCTCAGCTGTTAAGTCCCATAGTACTCAGAGCCATTTCAGCCATTTATCTACAAGCTACTGCCTTAAGGCTAGATTACTTCTGTTGTTGTCCATTATGTATCAGTGGAATATTTCCTCTATCTTATTTGACATTGTCCTGTTCTCACCTACGTCTACATCTACGTGATTGCTGTTCACAATAAAGGGCCTCGCAGAGGGTTAGTGTCTGATATTAGTGTCTGTGTGCTGGCTGGTCGCCTAAACGAGTGGCTTCCATTTATCATTATCATCACCATAGATACTGTCAGCTGCCCCGTTTGTCATATACTCCTGCAAGGTAACGGACATGCGCCATCCTCAAGTAGTTCCATTTGAAAGTTGAAGGGCTGCGAGTAGTCTCCAAGTAGAGGAACTTTTCAGTCAATGATCGGTTAAAAATGGTTCAAATGGCTCTAAGCACTATGGGACTTCACGTCAGAGGTCATCAGTAACCTACACTTAGAACTACTTAAACCTAACCAACCTGATATTACACACCTCCATGCCCGAGGCAGAATTCGAACCTGTGACCGTAGCAGCAGCGCGGATCCGGACTGAAGCGCCTTGAACCGGCCGGTAATGATCGGTTCGGTTGCACCAGAGGTACAAGTCTATTCTATCTAAACACAGTGTGAAGCTACCACTAGTGCCTTGTTGACAACCTGGCTCCATGGCTTCGTAGCCTATGCCCCACATTCGAAGCCTTCCATCAGCTTTTACCAACTGAAACCGGGACTCATATGACAAGGCCACGGCTAGTCATATGAGTCGTCTAGGGTCTAACCGATATGGTTAGGAGTCCAGGAGAGGCGCTGCAGTCTGTCGTCTGCTGCCATAGCCCGATAACACCAAATTTCGGTGCATTGTCCTAACGGATACGTTCGTCGTACTTCTCACATTGATTTCTGCGGTTCTTTTGCGCAGTGTTGCTTGTCTGTTAGCACTGACAACTCTTCGCAAACGCCGTTGCCCGCAGTCGTTAAGTGACGACGTTGTTCGTGGTAAGAGGTAATGTCTCAAACTTGGTATTGTGGACATCTTCTTGACACAGTCGAACTCGGAACACTGCATTGCCCAAAGATTTCCGAAATGGAATGGCCAATGCATATAGATCCAACCAACATTACTCGCTAAAAGTCTGTCAGTTCCTCTCTTGCAGCCATAATAACCTAGGGGACCCTTTCAAGCGAGTCGCCAGAGTACAAATGACTGCTCCTCCAATGCACTGCCCCTTTATATCTCTTGTACACGATACTACCGCCATCTGTATAAGTGCATGTCGCTATACCATGACTTCTGTCACCTCAATGAACGAACAGGAGCGTAAGGAACATAAGACAAGTCTTCTGAATGGACTGCAGAGTTCTAAGCAAATACAACACAGCATACAGTTCTTAACGAAGAGAAATCTCCAGATGTAAAAGTAAGTTCTATAGTACTCGAAGGGAGTTTATAGGACCGGTATGGTGCTTGACGTATCGTAGATGAGCTAGTGAATAGCGTCGGAAAGTGTTGAAGTGTTCCCAGATGATGCTGTCGTGTATGGAAAAGTCATTATGTTAGAAAATCATAGGATTGACGCATGGTGAAGCAATTGTCAGTTTACCCTTTGTATAAACAAATGCTCTATTGTTCACAAAACTAGTAAAAGACTTGTTATCTTATTGTTAGGTAATTACTAAACCCCGCACAGGGTAGCCGAGCGGTCTAAGGCGGCGTCTTGTCGCGGTTCGCGCGGCTGCCCCCGTCGGAGGTTAGAGTCCTCCGTCGGGCATGGGTGTGTGTGTCGTCCTTAGTTTAATTAGATTAAGTAGTGCGTAAGCCTAGGGACCGATTACCTCAGCAGTTTGGTACCATAGTCCTTACCACAAATTTCCAAAAAAATAAAATTGCTGATCAATTATTGGAAATGAAACTTCCTGACAGATTAAAACTGTGTGCCGGACCGAGACTCGAACTCGGGACCTTTGCCTTTCACGGGAAAGTGCTCTACCAACTGAGCTACCCAAGCACGACTCACACCCCACCCTCGTAGGAGACGACATACTAGGAGAAGTAAAGTTGTGAGGGCGGGGCGTTAGTCGTGCTTGGGTAGCATAGATGGTAGAGCACTTGCCCGCGTAAGACAAATGTTCCGAGTTCGAGTCTCGGTCCGGCACACAGTTTTAATCTGTCAGGAAGCTTCATATCAGCGCATACTCCGCTGCGGAGTGAAAACCTCATTCTGGGAATTATTGGAAATAGTTACATCTATTAATTATGAGGGGCAGTCAAATGAAAATATAAATCTCGCAACAAAAAAAATGGCTCTGAGCACTATGGGACTTAACATGTATGGTCATCAGTTCCCTAGAACTTAGAACTACTTAAACCTAACTAACCTAAGGACAGCACACAACACCCAGCCATCACGAGGCAGAGAAAATCCCTGACCCCGCCGGGAATCGAACCCGGGAACCCGGGCGTGGGAAGCGAGAACGCTACCGCACGACCACGAGATGCGGGCATCTCGCAACAACTCGAACATGAAATGGCTCCATTAAAAAGTAATCACCACACACTCTAAGACATTTATCCCACTGCGAGACGAGACGATCAATTCTTGGTTCGCATAATGCGATGGGCAGCTGACGGACTCACAGTCGCACCCACTCTGCACCCCCTCGTCCGGCTGAAACCGGCTTCTACGCATGTCTTTCTGCCGGTCGCCAATGATTTGAAAATTACAAAATGGTATATTTAGTCTGTACGGAGGATGCTGCAGTGTTTCAAAACCAGATGACTGGAGGGTAACCTCCGTCAGATTGGCAGCCCGGGGACCGGCGTTATAGTGCAACAGGATGATTCCGTCCGGTAGCATTCCTGCGCGTTTTGATTTTAAGGCGCCTCACGGTTTCCACAAAGTGCCTTCAGAGTGCTGTGCATCTTTTGTGGTTCCTCCCAAGCGGAACTCGACGAGCGGAGAGCCTCTGTAGTCGAAGAAAAAACGTCATCATGGCCTTATCGAAAACTGTAGGATCAGCTTTGGATTTAAGAGTGAAATTTTCACTCTACATTGGAGTGTGCACTGATATGAAACTTCATGGAACATCAGCTTTCGATTTATTTGGCGGTGGAGACCATGCGATGTTCCCATTGTTTGTTTTGCCGTTTGTCGTCGCGCTCGCCGAACGCTGTCGGATGTAATCATACTGCTGCACGATAAAGCCCGGCACGACACCGCCAATAGGACAAAGGTTACTTTTCGCATATTAGTTTCGTAAACACAGCACTATCCTCCGTACAGCCTCCACCTCTCACAGTGTATCGGTTACAGTCAGACGAGAAAATGCAATAGTGGGTGCGGTTGCGGATCCGTCGGCTGCCCATCGCATTCTGCGAACCAAGAATTGATCTTTTCGTCCCCAGAGCGATAAATGTCTTAACGAATGTGGCGATGATTTTTCAATGGAATTATCCATGTGGCCTGAGTTCGGTTTTCATTTGACTGCCTCTTATACTTCTGTGCATCCCTACGGAGCATCTCAGCGCCACACTGAAAGAACCCTCAGGAAGTGTAGTCTACCCAAGAAGGAGGTAGCAAGCAAAACCCTCGTTCGACCAACACAGGGTGGGCCACAGAACTTGTCAAAAATGTGCTTTGTGTGGTAAAACTATACAAGTGGGATTACACATTTATTGTCAGTACTGAAATACATGTGTAGGTCAGTGAATCTACAAAAGATCCCCAAAGTTGTTACTGTGCCGTTGTATGTAAATATTGCTTCTTTTCAACGCTGATTTATAAATTTTGTTTTAAATTGTCGAGAACTGTTGGTTTTCAGGTTATGACTGGAATCGTTCCTATAAATACTCAACACCACGAATCTTGAGGGAATAAACCTCGTTTCTCAATATACTACAGACTGAAAAATCCGTAGGTGTAATGTCTGGGGACCGTGGAGACCACTGAATAATGTTTCTTCTGCAAATCCATTAATCACAGTTTTCATTTAGAAAGTCTCACACGATAAATCCATAATGCAAGTGTGCTTCATCTTCTTGTCATATGAAGGGCTTATTTCAATAGTGGTGCAAGTCCATTTTTGTTCATTCTGAGATACAGAGCCCTAAAGTTAAAAGAGCGCGAAAAATCTGCAAATATATATATATATACACTTGAATATTTCTGGTATCTCAATTGCATATTTTTCAGCGCTCTTTTACCTTTAGGACTCTGTATCTCAAAATGAACAAAAATGGGCTTGTACCACTATTGAAATAAGCCCTTCATATGACCTTTTGTTTATCAGGCTACAGATGATCAGAAAGTGGACTGTTTCCTTCTTCTGACAACACTTTTGAAACATGTCTAGGTTATTTACAAAACTGACATTGCCATTAAAAAATAAGGACCCCTTAGCCCACCGCTGAACATCTCTCCCATACAGTAATGACAGGAGAATTTAACTGCACCACATGGGGTTTCCCAGAGTACCAGTAGAAACAGTTTTGTCTGTTCACTATGTCAGTCTCCTTAAAAGTCGATTAGTCGTTCCAAAGAATACTTCCGAATGCATTTCTGAAACATGGGATCGGCTTCCTGTCTGTCTGTATACAGCTCGCAAAATTCCAGACGCCTATCCGGATCATTCATTTAGTCCTTCGGGTAAAGAAGGCCCTTATGGTCTCAGTTTCAGCTTTTTCTGAAGCTTTCGTCGGTTTGTGTGTGCTATTCAGTCGACGCATTTCTTTGACATTTTGTCTGTGATTACACCAAACATTGGACGATAACATTAAGATTGTCTTGTGTAGTAAAAGAATTCGGCCTACCTGAACGTGGAAGCTCCGCTGCCGAACCAGTCTCTTCGATATTTATATTTAAATGCGGATACCTTGTCGAAATGGAGATAGGTTGTTTGTACTTATAGTCATGTTTGCAACGTGTTTGAAAAACAAATACACATTTTTTCATAAAATTTCGGGGATGCAACTTCACAAATTTCACATCTTTTTCTGGTATTTCGGCTATATACCGTCCTGCCATCTTCACAGTGAGCCGAGATGACTGACGCTCCAAAACATGCCCCGTCCTTTTTTAAACCAGCGTATCACGCCACTGCGCATGCGGCCACAGATACACAAGGCGCAAGAGACGTTTATCGGTAGGAAACAGGTACAACATATGAATGACAGCACCGTCAGTCCAGAGGGTGATATCGATGTATCACTGCGAGTTACACCGTTGCACGCCCGAAATTTTGCAGAACAATCATTACACCGCTAGAAGATGAAGGTGCACTTTCTGTTCATTGTTTCTCGTATAGGTTGGAACAACATAACCCCAAAGTGCCAGTGACTATTGACTTGGGAATACTATGCACTAGGCACGTTCACAGATGACCATGACTACGCTAAGCAAAATAAAGTCTCAGGATTGCTAGTGACAACTCACTTATGGCCCAACCTGTACTTCAGTGTTACTCGTCAGTGTGCGATCTGTATCGGATAGGGTTGATGTAAAAAACTGAACTGATCTAAGAACGAGCAGTGTGTTTCGTCAAGGATTCATTCACTAAACATGAATGGCTTCACGGAGACGTTCATGCAATTTCTGTGGCAGACGCTTTACTGCTAAAATTTCGAGGGTTTATATTTCAAGCAGATTGATTAAATATACTGCTTCTTCCTAAGGGTATCTCACGAAGAAACCGGGAAGGTAAAATTAGATATATGCCATCTCATTCGGAAGCTTACCAACCTACCTCCCGGCTAACATTCGCGACTGGAAAAGGAAAGGGGCGGAAAGTGACATACGTAAACAAAGTCCGTTATACACCATCATGTGCAGATGTAGGAGTAGAAAAAGTAGCCTGAAGAATAGATTACCGCTTTAGCTACAATAAAACAGAAAAGTCGTCTGTCAAGCTACAGTGCACTTGCCAAGTGTCTACACGTATCTGCCTCCACAGTATTGATCATTTAAGTGTTACACGTCGTTTTCCTGGATCAGTTATGGTCAGAGCGGGAGGCTGGGCAGCTGGGTCCAGTGCGGGGACGAAGTTCCTTCCCCAGAGGAGCGCGGTCGCGGCCTCTGCGGCGGCGCGGAGCTGCGGTTGGGAGTTCCTCAGCCGAACTAACTTCTCGGCAGGTAGGAACTGACCTACCGGCCCATTCTGCAGTAAGCCGACCGCCGACTCAACTGCAGCGGTGCCCGAATTTCTCTCGTTACACTTAGGACTGTCACTGCACTTGCACATGCGTACCATTGTGACCTGAAGAACGAGAAGAAACTGCGACCTGCAAAACGATTTAGAAAAGATATCTGAATGGTGCGAAAATTGGCAGTGGACCCTAAATAACGAAAAGTGTGAGGTCATACACACGACTCAGATGTAAAGGCCGTAAATTCAACTAAATACCTAGGAATTACAATTACGAATAACTTAAATTGGAAGGTTCGCATAGAAAATTTTGTGGGGAAGACTAACCAAAGACTGCATTTTATAGGCAGGGCACTTACAAAATGTAACAGATCTACTAAGCAGACTGCCTACACTATGCTTGACCGTTCTCTTTTAGAATACTGCTGCACGGTGTGGGATCCTTACCAAAGTTCAAAGACTGGCACCACGTTTTGTATTATCGCGAAATATGGGAGAGTGTGTCACCGAAATGATACAGGATTTGGGCTTGACATCATCAAAATAAAGGCGTTTTTCGTTGCGACGGAATCTTCTCACGAAATTCGAGTCACCACCTTTCTCTTCCGAATGCGAAATTATTTCGTTGACACCGACCTACATAGGGAGAAACGATCACCAAGATAAAATAAGGGAAATCAGAGCTCGTACAGAAAGATATAGGTGTTCATTCTTTCCGCGTGGTATACGAGATTGGAATAATAGAGAAATGTGAAGGTTGTTGGATGAACCCTCTGCCAGGCACTTAAGTGTGATCTGCAGAGTATCCATGTAGTTGTAGATGTAGATGAAGCATGCACCATAGTATTTTATTTTTTCCGAATGTATACACTGATGAGCCAAAACATTGTGATCGAATGGTTAACAGCGTGTTCGTCCACCTTTGGAACGTGATTCAGAACCCGATCTACGCCACATAGATTGGACATGTCCATGGAAGTTTTTCTGAAATATGAGGCACCAGATGTATACGCAGAGGTCATTCGATTACCGCAACTTACGGACCGCAGAATTTTGGACGCGGAGCTGGCATCCTATGATGTGTTGGCAGAAGAGCCAACACTGTGTTGCTAGAGGAGGCCGAAATGCACGCTGTTAAGCTCACGCAGATTGGCGTGAGGTCTGGAACAGTTAAAGGATTTGAGTCTAGCAAATAAAGTACGTAGCTGTTGGAATACTTAACTTTAATCCACAATTGGTGTACATCTCTCGTTACTGTACAAGCTTCACAATATTAATTATCAAATGCTATGGCGCCTTGCTAGGTCGTAGCAAATGACGTAGCTGAAGGCTATGCTAACTATCGTCTCGGCAAATGAGAGCGTAATTGTCAGTGAACCTTTCCTAGCAAAGTCGGCTGTACAACTGGGGCGAGTGCTAGTAAGTCTCTCTAGACCTGCCGTGTGGTGGCGCTCGGTCTGCAATCACTGACAGTGGCGACACGCGGGTCCGACGTATACTAACGGACCGCGGCTGATTTAAAGGCTACCACATAGCAAGTGTGGTGTCTGGCGGTGACACCACATCCTAAATCTTCCCAGATGCTTTGTTTTGGCTCAGATACGACAAATTTTGCGTCCGACATATTCGTACGATTCACTACCATGCTTCTCAAACCAGTGCAGCACGATCTTCGACTTCCTGCACGGGCAGTTATCCAGTTGCCAGATGCCAACGCCGAAGGGAAGACATTATGCGTCAAGGGATGCAGGTGGTCCGCAATGAGTCTCACAAAATCGGCAGTTGTTAGAGTGCTTTTTATTACGACGACAAGTCTCCTGGGAGTGTGCCATACTGTAACACTGGCCGACCTGCGTCCTTGGCGTGGTGCATGTTTCGAGCAGCCGTTCACCTTGGCGTGTACGGCCACAACTATCGCCTGGTGAAGTGTGATTCATCCGACCAGGTGACACCTTTCCCTCGATCCACGGTCCAATCTTGTTAATTCTTGCTCACTACTCGGAACAGACGTAGTGATTAGGGCAACAACTGAACAGTAGAGGCCTCCTGCTTTCAAGCATCCATGCTCAACAGTGTGTTCCGAAATACTTCTCTCCGCTAGAGCATTGTTTTCTGCCAGCATATCTGTCACCAATCGCCGACTATTTTGTTCTTGTTTATACTGCTTTGTGAAAATCAACGAACCAGATTGATAAACTAACTTATTAACAGTTGTGTAGAAGTGAATGACAGTGTGTGAGAAAGTTGCGAGAGGTGATGTTTGAGACTTCCCCGTAATAACTGCTTCATTGGTTCACGTATGAAGAGAGTTAAGGTGCTCCAGAAACGCATGAAGCGCTGCTGATCCATGTGACCATACTAAAAAGATGCCCTCCACAATGCTTGAGGAACATTTAGGTTTCAACACAGCTGACCATCCGAGCAATTGTTCACCATGGAAGTGGAGATAACTGAAGACTTACTGTTCTTAGGTGTCTTGGTCCGCAGAAAAGAAGACGGTTCCGAAGCTCGGAATATGATTTGTGAACCAACTCACACTGACATATATTTACGAGCTACGAGCCGCCATCACCCATCTCAACGCAATGGCGTCTCTAAGGAGACCTGAGATCTATGAAATTCCACGCCAGTGTGGGAAATCATGTAATGGCAGAACGTGTCGCACTGTTAAGAATAGACGCGCTCAACATAGACGTCACGCAGATTGTGTCAGCCAGAAAAGTCTGCTGTAGCTGAACACTGTCTTGACACGGGCTAAAGCATGAACTACGGAGGGCCAAAGATTCTTTCGTTCGCTCCCATATACAGGGAATCTGTAATTAAAGAAGCAAGGCATGGGGACTAGCATTTGGAGGTACTAAGGCATTGTCGGCCGCTAACGAACGAAACCGAGTCAACACAGACGGGGGACTGGAATCCGCACACTTAAACTGGATGCCAACACACTGCCCGCTGCGCGATGAGGCACGACTTGTGAAGACCATGGTCCGTTTCTCCGGAAGGGGGCACTGGATGTCGCCGTGCACTATGATTCGTCTACAATGACGTTGCAGCCCCATCCCATGGCACCTGTCCTTTTCTAGCGAGTCAGCGTATATATTGGCGAGCCACTGCAACAACACGTCAGGTATCTGATGATGACGAGCAGCTGTCTCATTGAAATATTGTGCAAATTCAACAGCATTATCCGACGAGACTCCTGTCAACCAGTCAACCAATGAAGCACGTTGTGAGAAGCCTCTCACTCGCGCACAGAGGGCTGGAAGCCTCATGGTACGACGTCTGCGTGATTATAGCGACAACTGGGGCAGCTGAAAGAACGGGAAAATACAGTGCGTGTCAGTTAGATAGAATTTAAGGTGCACTGTGGTGGTATTCTACATTATAACAGAACCCGGAGGCATATTTGGATGCCTTCACACTGGGGAGAGTCTTGGGAAACTGGAAGAAGGACGAAGCGTGACGAGTGTGGCTCAGGAGTTTGGTAACGCTCACAGCTTTGTTTCACGTGTGTGGTGAGCGACGTCAGCCACATACACTGCTGCCTGCAGAGGAGATGGTCGTCCAACCTCAACTACAGCAGCAAATAATCGCTGCAGTGTGTGCAACAGTGGCCTCTGCACAAATTGTAAGTTTTCACCTCTGTATTTTAGTCTTGCTGCCATCAGATTTAAAATAGTGTAGTCAACACCGTCAAAGGCTTTCAATAAATTCACAAATGCTGCAAATGTAGTTTTGCCCTTCTTCATCCTATGTTACACAACACATCTTAGGGTAAGTATTGACTTGTGTGTTCCTACATTTCTCAACTACCCATACTCATATCCCCTGAAGTTGATTTCTACATATTTCTCCATTCATCTATAAGTAATTGTTACCAGTATTTAGCAACCACCTAAATCGCTAACACGGTACATGGTACAGTGTTTCAGATACTTATTGCCTGTGTAACAGAATACAAGGGACAAAAAATATGATTTTAAGTATTTCATATGTGCGAACCGAACTTCAAAATCTTAAAATCTGTCATAATCTACTCATTATGAGGTATGATATTTCGTGAACTGTTAAATACTATAAAACAAGATTTAAAAATACAAACTATGCATGTTTCAGGATGTAGCATAAATGAAGCACGCTTCTCTGGTGTCTAAACATAGCTTGATAAGACTTGTGACGTACATGGAAAGAACTGGTACAGCTTATTACCGAAGGAAACTGGAAGTAATACGCAATGAGCAGAACAGAAATGACATTTTTTTATTAAAAGACGATGAACACACTGGAATCACCGCGGTTCATGATGTCTTCGTGACATTACAAATGGAGGGACACG
The DNA here is from genome assembly GCF_021461385.2 of Schistocerca piceifrons. NCBI lineage: Eukaryota > Metazoa > Arthropoda > Insecta > Orthoptera > Acrididae > Schistocerca > Schistocerca piceifrons. Next base: position 309,338,445 of record NC_060145.1, on the reverse strand, counting down.
GTGTTTATTAGGAAGTGTAACATCACGGACGGCAGCGCAAGTCCTCATAAGAAGATCCGGCAGGGCGTTCCATTGCTCCACCAGCATGATTGACTGCTGCTGGATAGTCATTGGCGGACGAGGACGTGCGCCTCTTCAACGCATTCCCCATAGGCTCGATGAGATTTGAGTCAGGGGAACAGACTGGCCAGAACATTGGTCAAATATCCTCTAGTTTGCAAGAACTCCTCCAATTGCGTAGTTGGTCCCACCCTGTCATCCATAAAAATGTGGTCAGGGGTAAATGCATCCCTGAGCAGACGTAGTGTCACAATAAGGTAGACCGATGAATGTACAGTGCAGAGATACATGGAAGTCAGTACGCTCATGCAACACCATGCCTCCACACACTATAGCAGCTGGACAGCAAAAATGATCACTTTCGACAATGTTCTTGGGTGCATTACGCATTCCCAATTATCACCATATGAGGGTACGTACACTATTCAGTCTCAGTCTGCTCAAATACGAAAAGAGTGTATCACCCCATTCCTCGCTGGCCAAGAAGCTGTGCTCTTGGAACCATCGCAAACGCTGCCGCTGATGCGCAGGTGCCAACGGAACATGTGTCCTATGCGGGCGACGTGCCATTGTGGAGCGTGAGATTTCGTGTCTAGTACTCCTATTAACCTCGGTTTGCAATTGCAAACTTTGTTTGATGTGGGTCCATTCATGCCCGCTGAAGAAGCTAGACAACATATTAAAATGTCATTCCACAAATCATTAAGCAATTAGAAGTAGCGCCAACGCCTTTCAGTGAAATTATTAGACTTATAAAAGTTCTAGAAAACAAAAGCGCATGTGGTATTGATGGAAATATCGAACAGAATCCTGAAAAGTTGTACACACTTAACAAACAGAATGCAACAGGTCATGATAAATAATTAAAACAATGTCGGAAGCGTAGAAAATTGAAGTGAATCAGAAGAAATCACAATGTGACTCCCATAGGGTTCAATTTTGGGTCCACTCTTACTCCCAATATATGTGAATCACCTTCCACTTAACATTCAACAAACAAGGTTAGTACTTTTGCGGATGGCACTAGTTTTATAATAGATTCCATTAGAAAGAAAGTAACAGAAGATATGGTGACTGCCTTTTCCAAAAAATTATGAAGTGGTTCTCAGACAATGAACTCTCCCTAAATGTTGAAATGAGCGAGGGCTTGCTGGGGTGGAGAGGGTAGGTGGTAGAAATCATGGACGCGCTATTAAATTATTTTCATGATTGAGACTGAAGTCTGTCAAGCAGCAAATACCTACAGAGAAATTACTTGTAGCATTAAATTTACAATTTCCACATATAAGTGACAGTTTGAAGTTCGTATTTTTCGATATGAAAGGTTCTTCGTGAGTACATTATTCAAAACATTTAATTTGAAATATGTAAGTTTTCAACGCTAATTCTGAAATACTGATCACATGTAAAACCATTCGTAATCTAGCAAAAATAATTTCATCTAAAATTCACACAGATATTGAAGGATATATTTGAGTTGATTGGTTGGTTTTGTGGAGGTGACCAAACAGAGAGATTATCGGTCCCATTGGTTTAGGGAAGGATAGGGATGGGAGTCGGCCGTGCCCTTGCAAAGGAGTCATCCCGATATTTGCCTGAAGTGATTTATGGAAATCGCGGAAAACCTAATCAGGATGGCCGAGCGCGGGTTTGAACAGTCGTCCTCCCAAATGCGAGTCCAGTGTGCTAATCCCTGTCCCACCTTGCTCGATGATCTTTTTTTTCTGTGTTTTGACACTAGGGTGTTTGTATCACTCAGTATCATATCAAGGAACAGTCGGTTTTAGAGTATTTATCTTAGTAATTAACGAAATATAGAATACGACTAAATGGACTTACTGGTTTATTTTGAGAGAAAAACTAATTACATTGTCAGTGTTTACAGAACTAAACATCGACTGAGAAGACGTAATGAAACTCGACGACGAAGACGACTGCTACTTAACAGAAAAATTAAAAAGAGAAAAAGATAATCAGATCTTCCGAATGGACTCTAATTCTTTATCATTGTATTAACCACTTAGTTTCCATAACGGGTAACGTGCAATAGATCTCACAACATACGAAATAAAGCATTCCGTACCGATTCAAAATTTGTCGTATTCAAGCCAACGTAAATGTCTAGGATGGGTTTTCTTACGTCGAGAAATCTTCTGCCTCGTTGGTGCTCTTCATAGCATCGTCTTTACAGTTTGACTGCGTGGGAGGTTCCTGGTCTGCCTTAAGAGGCACTCTACGCCTTTGATTTGCCATCATATGTTTCAGGCGGACGTATCGCAAGAGTTAAGGCTGCTTCAAGATGATTAACTACACTTTGACAGTAAATTGTCGGAGATAGGTAGATCACCTTCCAACTAACGTTAAGATACACTCATTATTAAATTTTCCTGGCTATTTCTAACAATATATGGAAGAAATTACATACATGAGTGATGTGTATATGTACCAGGAGCTTTTGCATGCAAAACCAAAATTTTAGAACATTTTTCCATATGTGAACCAGTCTCACCGATAGTTTTTTTCTTTTTTTTGCGTACATGTTACCCATGTATGTCAGAGGTTGAATTACGTACAGACCACTTATTAAAGATCTACAGTTCCCTTAATCACAAACTGACATGAATTTAACTTGAAGTAATGTCAGATTTTGATTACATGAACCCCATAAATGGGGTGAACGTTAATGAAACCGACAACTACAGGGACAGATTCCTGACTGCGACTGGAGGAAAAAGGTCGTGTGAACATGTGTCCGTAAACGCATCGTTTCCACGGTAGATGGCGTTGACGAATGGAAGTTCGTCTGACCACGTGCCGTGTGTTCCCTGTGGCTTGCAGGGTGTGTGACTGACGAAGCGTACTGTTAGCAGAAGAACTGTCTAGTATTCATATCGGGAACAAGCCGATACGGTGTTTGTGCACGACCAGGCAGATGGAAACGGTCGAGAGGCAGCACGGCTACACGAAAACAAGCATCCTCACATACATCAACTACATAACGCATCATTGGAAGTCTTTTTGGGCGTTTGGGTATCGTGGGTCCGTTCAGACAGATCAACGTGCAGGCAGGCGACGGACTGTGCACACACCAGATTAGGAAGACCGGGTTCTACAGGCTCCCTAGTACAAGCTCCACTCAAGTGACTCGCCACCATGATGTATGTCAAAGAAAGATTATATGTATCCTGTATGGCAACCCCTACTACCCTGTCACCGGCAACACACAAGGAACACACGGCACATCGTCAGAGGAAATGTCATTCGTCAGTGCGGTCTACCGTGGCAACGATGTATTTTACCAGCACATGGTAATAGGACATTTTTTCCTCCATTCCAGTCCCTGCAGTTTTTCGGTTTTACTAACAATCACCCCGTGTTTGAAATCTATCATTTATTTTTGGTATCTTCAGTTCTATTTACAAATTGTTATTTAAAAACTCATAGCCCTTGAAAAGAGCCTCCTTTTACATGCATTTGCTGGGTCGGACTGGAAAATGCTATCGTCACTAATGTTAAATTGAGGACTGTATAAAAGTCGAACACGGAGCCATGTACTGAAACTAATCATGTACACATATCCCGAAAACTGATTAATTCCACGTCATTTCGATACGAAAATCCTGCAAATGGTCTATGGACATGTTTCTCATTAACATATGGTTTTGAATTCTCCACAGTATCATCAAAATAACTATGTTATGAAATATATATATGAAATATATATATGAATATATATATATATGAAATATATATATGAAGAGTAAAACTGCCTAATGATTAATGTCAGCTTAAACAAGTGAATGTTACACAATTTTGTTCAGTCTTTAAGCACCTTTATTACCGATCATTACATAAAATATGTAAAGCATTACGGTTACACTTTGGCAGTTACCTAAAGTTCTCTGCGACTATTCTAAAGGGAATTTCAGCAGCGAGGAATCAATTTCGTAGCTCTCGCAATGTTTCTGAGAGGGCAGCAGTAACAGCCGGCGGGAACGCTGCTCCTTTAATAACGACTGGCATAGATAAATCCCACGGGAGGCAACTTTGTAATGAGATCTGGTCCCGAGCCACACTGCCCTGCCCCTGAGCTCGATAATTAGCTTTCCTTTGTTTCAAGGTGGTGCGGTCCGCGCCAGGGCTCGTTACACTCCGCAAAAGCTGGATGCGGCCTGCGTTCTCTGTCACTCTCTCCGCTGACAGTGGCTGCCGACGTTACATGGATCGTTCCTCCAGCCATACCAGCACTGATGGAAAAAAATCGCAACATCAAAAAATAATTAATGCAGAGTAATGACATTTCTGGAATACATTTGTCAAGGTAACATATTTAAATGATAAACATGGCAAGATCACAGATTAAAGTAAACGCGAGACAAGCCATTGTAATTGTGAAATGGTGGGGCATTAATAGCCGTTTTAATCGCCAGAATGCTGAATGCAAGCTTCGAAACTTGCATGCATTGTGCAGTACAGGTGCCGGATGTCAGTTTGTGGGAAGGAGTAGCATGCCCGCTTCGCTTGGTCAGTCAGTACAGGGACGGTTAATGCTGCTTCCTGATGACGCTGGAGTTGTCGTCCGATAATGTCCCATATGTGCTCGACTGGAGATAGATCTGGTGACTGAGCGGGCCAAGACTATGTGTCGACACTCTGTACAGAATGTTGGGTTCCAACAGCGGCATGTGAGCAATAGTTGTCCAGTTGTACCTCCTGTAATACTGATCATGAATAGCAACACGACAGGTCGACTCACCGAATTGGCATACAATTTTCCAGTCAGAGTGCGTGGGATAACCACGAGATGCTCCTGCTTTCATATGAAATCGCACTCCAGAACATAACTGCAAGTGTAGGTCCAGTGTGTCTAGCACATACACGTTGGCTGAAGGCCCTGAACTGGCCTCCTTCTAACCAGCACACGGCCATAAATGTCACCGATGCAGAACCAGCTTTTATCAGAAAACAAAACAGGCCTCCACCATGTCCTCCAATGAGCTCTCGTTTCACACAACTGAAGTCGCAAATGGCGGTGATTGATGTCAAAGGAATACACGCTACATAGCGTCTGACTCGTGGCTGTCCGTGAAGTAATGGATTTGTAACAGTTCGTTGTCACCGTGGTGACAACAGTTGCTCAAATTGCTGCTGCAGATGCAGCAAGTCACTCTAGTGTCTTATGTCAAACACAATTGTCTTCCGTCTCGGTAGTGATCCCTTCCAGGTGGTGGGTCGGTAGGGCTTCCATCCAGACTAAGATCAGTAGTCCCACTACGAAACGCATCGTCTCGCCGGCTCTGCACCTCACCTACGGGCAGAACTACCGGTTATTTTCTTCCCCATTATATTCATTATTGCTCCACAGCTCCTTATACTTATTACACAATATCTATACCTAACGAAAAAGAAATTGAATGACTATCTCCTACTCCTAATTCATTTGGGTTCCTCGTTACCGTTTCATTCACAAGCTCTTGTTTATCTCCCCATACTTTTCTCCTCACTCTACATTTCTGGTCTCCACCTGTGGGTCCGGGGGTTAGATAGGCCCGAGGTATTCCTGCCTGTCGTTAAGAGGCGACTAAAAGGAGTGGCACACATTTTTGCCTTTATGTGATGGCCCCTGTTGGGTTTGACCATTTTTTCCAAATTTTGCCGGAGAGAGAGCCAATTGGGGAAGGGCGCCTTACTTGGTGTTTCGTGGCCATCATGTGCTGAGGCCTCTCGCATCCTTCGTCGACGTAGATCTGCACTTCCGCTCACTCTCCAGGTTTTGGGTGATGTCACCCTCCTGTGTGAGTTTTCCTTCATCCATCCTGCAGTATCGTTTACTACGATGACGATGGTAATGTATCTGTTTGCTTGGTTGCACCTCATATCCAGCATGATAGCCAGTCTGTTGTGGTGAGGTCGTCATGTACCCTGTTGGTTGTAGCCTCCTGACCAAGCAGGGATCGCTCTGTCAGATGGCCTTTGCTGCACTTGGGTGGTGGAGGGCCCCTGGTCGGAGTGGGTGGCATCAGGACAGATGGTGCACAATGAAGTATACCATATAATCACTTGCTGGTGATGACACAACTGCAGTCTCTAAGCGTTCCAAGTCTCAGTACAATGCAAGGAAGTATGACTCTATCCCACTCCCTGTCCACACCATGGGAGGAACACCAGGTTAAGGATGGCAGCGAGCCTTATTAGCCTTGTATGTACAAGAGCTGATTGGGACTCAATGAAGCCTCAGTTTTTTGTTGAGCAAATAGAGGACAAGTTTGAAGAGGTGGCTGGTTTGTCCAAAATGTGGTCAGGGTCAGTCTTGATAGAAACGGCATCCTCTGCCCAGTCATGAGCATTACTGGCTTATGACATGCAGGGGAATTCCACAGGGACCGCCTTTTGCAGTCTGACGACGAGCTGCGCGCCAACTTACAGATCTGAGGTGTTCATTTCATCTGGTGCGTCCATAGGGGTCTGAGGGATATTCAGGTTGCCAACAGTGCCTTCATCTTGGCCTTCGAGGATAACACATTGCCCGAGAAGGTCAAGGTGATGGTCTACCACTGTGATGTCAAGCCATATATCCCTCCCCTGATGCAGTGACTTAAGTGCTGGAAGTTCGGCCATATGTCTTTGTGCTGTACTTCCAGTGTCACATATCCATATTGTGGATCTCCTCCACATACCAATATTCCGTGTATCCCATCTCCCACCTATGTCAACTGCGGAGAGCATCATTCTCCTTACTCGCCAGACAGCAGGATTTTACAACAAGAAAGGAAAATCATGGAATATGAGACCCTGGACCGACAGACCTACACGGAGTCAACGAGGGAATTTGAGCACCTCCATTCTGTGACTATGACCTCCTCTTATGCTGTCACTACGAGAACAGTTGTAGCCCCATCAGTTCCAGGAATCCCAGTCAGCTCTCAGAGCTGGAAGACTACACCTTCTTCCTTGATGGTGGGGGTCTCTTCCCTCCCTGTTGCTCTCACACTACCTACCTCAGCAGCACTGCCTCCTACCCCCACCCCCCCCACTCCCAACCATCTGGGACACCAGTCCCCATTTCTCAGCTGGAGAAGTGTAAGTCTTCTTTGAAGGGGTCCCTTGGATCACTACCTTCCCAGTTTTCTGGTAGTGTGACACCCACCAGTCGCTGAAGTGCCCGAAAGCAGCTGGTCATAGGGCTTCACGATCATCCTCAGTCCCTGAGACTGAATCAGTGAAGCCCTCCCAGCCACAGAAACGCAAGAATCAGCGAGAGAAACCCAAAAAGAAGACCACCAATACCAAGGAAATTGCGGTGGCACCCACACCACTGCTACCTACAAGCCCTGCATCTGAGGATGGGGTGGAGATTCTGGAGTGTGCTGAGGATCTAGTTCGTGCCAGACCCGCAGAAACAATGGATACAGACTGCTCAGGAAATAAGTCGGTGGCGGCAGGTGACTCTGCGGTGTAAACTGCCTCACTGAATGTTCCATGTCTTCTCAGCCTCACAATCACATTATCCTCCAGTGGAATTGCGGCGGTTTCTTCCACCACCTGGCTGAGCTACAGCAACTGTTAAGCTTTACACCTGCTTTCTGCGTTGTCCTCCAAGAAACCTGGTTTCCTGGCAGTGCGGACAGACCCCTGCCCTTCGCGGCTACAGGGGATACTATAAGAACTGTAGCGAATATAATAGAGTTTCAGGTGCGTCTATGTCCTGAACTCAGTATGTAGTGAACCTGTGCCCTTTCAAACCCCTCTTGAAGCAGTGGCTATCAGGATACAGACGACACAGGAAATAACTTTCTGCAATGTATATCTTCCTCCAGAAGGTGCAGTATCCCTGAACGCATTGGCTGCACTGATTGCTCAACTCCCTAAACCTTTCTCACTTTTGGAAGATTTCAACGCTCACGTCCCCCTTGTTGCGTGGCCGAGGCAGAGATGTCGAAACTTTACTGTCTCAGGTCGATCTCTGCCTCTTAAATACTGGAGCCACCACACATTTCAGTGTGGCTAATGGTAGTTACTCGGCAATTGATTTATCACTTTGCAGCCCAGGACTTCTCCATCTATCCACTGGAGAGCACATGACAACGTTTGTGGGAGTGACCACATCCCCATCTTCCTGTCACTACTGCAGCGCCATGCCCACGGACGCCTTCCCAGACGGGCTTTCGACAAGGCAGACTTGGAAGTCTTCACCTCTGCTGTCCTCCACATGGTGTCATCGATGTAGTGGTCGAGCAGTTATCTACAACGATAGTTTTTGCGGCGGAAGATGTGACCCCTCAGGTTTTGGGGTGCCACAAGCGAAAGTCGGTACCTTGGTGGTCGCCAGAAGTCTCTGAGGCAATTGGGGAGCTCTACAGCGGCAACCTTCCCTAGAGTACCTAAAAACCTTTAAAGGCTCTGTGCCCGCGTTCGCCAGCTTATCAAAAGGAGGGAACAGGAGTGTTGGGAAAGGTATGTCTCGACCATTGAGTGCCATACGTCACCTTCTCAAGTCTGGATGAAGATCAGGCGTGTTTTTGGGTACCAGACATCAACAGGTGAGCCTTGCGTTACCATCAATGGCTTGTTATCTCTCACCCCCCCCCCCCCAGGAATGTCCTCTCGGTCAGTACACACCACAGTGAACCCTATAACGCCCCATTTACAGGATGGAAATTCCTCAGAGCTCTTGCACATTGCCGTGACACAGCTCATCGGCCATATCAGATCCACAGTAAGATGCTTAAACATCTGACTGCAAGTGACATCTCCTCGTCATCTTCAACCGGATCTTGTGCGCTGGCCTCTTTCCATGGCAATGACGGCAAACCACAATCATACCAGTGCTCAAACCTGGCAAACACCCGCTTCATATGGATAGCTACCAGCCCATCAGCCTCACCAATGTTCTTTGTAAGCTGCTAGAACGTATGGTGTGTCGACGGTTAGGTTGTGTCCTGGAGTCACCTGGCCTATGGGCTCCATGCCAGGGAGGTTTCCGCCAGGGTCGCTCTACCACTGATAAACTTGTGTCCGTAGAGTCTGTCATACAAACAGATGCCAACACCTTGTGGCCATATTTCTTGATTTACGAAAAGCATATGACACCTAATGGTTCAAATGGCTCTGAGCACTATGGGACGTAACATCTGCAATGCAGTGGCTCTGATTATTTCTGATTCTATTGTGGAAGCCGGCAGACAAACGGAGCCTGGACAGTACAGACAGGAAGTTGCTTGGCTGGAGTATAACCATTGAGCAAATCTAGTCAATAGGTGTAAATCGAAAATATGAGTACTGCATTAGCTCTGGTTTTCTGCAGTGCTGCTATGGGAGCTGGTGGACAAATGGAGAGTAGACAGAAGTCATTTGTCGGGGTATATCTAGTTTGCGAGTCTGGTTTCCTGCACAGTAAGTCAGAGCTAAAGCTCTGGTTATCTCTTGTTCTACTGTGATAGCCAAAAGACGAAGCACTTACAGAGAAAATGGGAGCTGGTGGGACTGTCACTTGACAGGACTATAAATAGCAGAGCTGGTTAGGTGGAGAGCAGGTCGGAGTTCCGTGTAGTGTGCTATCTCCAGTTATCTCTGGGTCTACTGTGGCACTTGGTGGACAAATGGAGCCTGGTCACAGGAAACAGAGGGGCAAGTCACTGGATCAGATTCTATCGAATTAGTGGATTCGGTTAACAGGTGAGCAACTCAGAACATGCGATTAGAGTTGTCTCAGAAATTATCTACAGTAATATCGTAGGAAACTATTATGAAAGGGATGAAGTGCTTATCCAAAAAAAAAAAAAAAAAAGAAAACTGAAAACGGACATTCACACCAAGTGCTGGAACGTGCTTTATGTGTCACATAGAAAACCAAGTATGTTGTAGTTTGTCTAATATTGACTGTTCTTCTGAGAATAGTACAGTATCTGAGAATATTACTCCTTTGATATTCCGAATTTTTTTCTAGGTATATGAAACGAAGGACGAATATCAAAAGGTTCAAATGGCTCTGAGCACTATGGAGGTCATCAGTACCCTAGAACTTAGAACTACTTAAACCTAACTAACCTAAGGACATCGCTCACATCCATGCCCGAGGCAGGATTCCAAGCGCCTAGAACCGCTCAGCCACATCAGCTGGCCATATGACACCACCTGGTGACAGCATATCCGTGTCACATTCTATGAGTGGGGTCCACGAGGCCTGTTCCAGATTTATATCCAAAATTTTCTGTCGCCTCGTACTTTCCATATCCAAATTGGTGCCTCCCCATCTCCAGGAGAATGGGGTCCCACAGGGCTCTGTACTGTGTTTATCTCTATTTTTAGTAGCCATTAACGGTCTAGCAGCAGCTGTAGGGCCATCCATCGAACCTATTCTTTGTGCAGACGACTTTTGCATTTCGTACTGCTCCACCAGTATTGGTATTGCTGACCGGTGCCTACAGAGAACCATCCTCAAGGTGCAGTCATGGGCTCTGGCCCATGGTTTCCAGTTTTCAGCCACAAAGTTTTGCGTTATGCACTTCCGTCGGCGTTGTACCGTTCATCCGGAACCAGAACTTTACCTAAATGACGATCCACTCATTCTAGTGGAGACGTATCGACTGTTAGGACTGGTTTTCGCTGTCAATGACTTCCTCGTCTGCTTAAGCAGAAGTGCTAGCAGCACTTCAATGCCCCTCGCTACCTGACCAAGACCAACTGGGGTGCAGATCGCTTTAAGCTGCTGCAGCTCTACACAGCCCTTGTTCAATCCCGCCTTGACTATTGGAGTGTGGTTTATGGTTCGGCGGCACCCTCATCGTTGCGTTTACTCGACGGAGCGCGCCACTGTGGCGTTCGTCTAGCGACGGGAGCTTTAAGGACGTGTCCGGTGACCATCGTCCTGGTGGAGACTGGAGTCCCTCCATTGAAGGTTAGGCGTGCACAACTGCTCGCCTGTTACGTTGCACTCGTTCGTAGTTCTCCTGCGGATCCGAATCACTGTCTCCTTTTCCCACCCACGGCATCAGCGGGCCAGGTCCAGGCTTACAGTTGCAGTTTGCGACCGATCCCTCCTATCCGAACCAGAGTCGTTGCCTTTACCACCTATACTCTAGGTCCACTCACGTACACCTTCATAGTGTACACCTAGGCCGCGGCTTCGTCTGGACCTATCATGTGGCCCTAAGTACTCAATTTACCCCAAGGCTCTCCGTTGCCACGTCCTGTCGAATCTTGACATTTACTGAGGCCATCAAGTGGTTTACACCTGCGGCTCGCTGGCTGATGGTCACGTCGGCATCGCGTATGTCCATGGAGGACATACTGAACAGCAATCCTCGTCCAATGGCTGCAGCTGGTGGCTATATCTCGTGCTCTTTACCACATCCGTTCATGTCCCCTCCTGGGCAGTCATTTCTTCTTTGTACTGACTCCTTGAGTAGCCTACAAGCTATCGACTAGTGCCACCCTCCTCATACTTTGGTAGTGACCATCCAGGAGTCCTGAAACGGTCCAGTTGTTTAGTGGTGTTTGTCTGGACCCCATGGCACGTCGGAATCCCAGGCAACGAAGTTACCGACAGGCTGGCCAAAAAGGCTAAACTGTTTACAGAGATCGGCTTCTCTGAACCTGACCTGCCTTCTGTCTTATGCCACAGGGTATTTCGGCCTTGGGAGATGGAGTGGCATAACAGTACGTACAGCAAACTGCGTGTCATTAGGAGACTACGGATGTGCGGAAGTCTTCCACGCGGGCCTCTCGGAGAGATTCGGTTGTCCTCTACCAGCTCCGCACTGACCATACGTGGCTAACCTCCTTCGTCGCAAGGACCCACCTCGGTGTCAAATGGCTCTGAGCACTATGGGACCCAACTTCTGAGATCAGTCCCCTAGAACTTAGAACAAACCTAACTAACCTAAGGACATCACACACATCCATGCCCGAGGCAGGATTCGAACCTGCGACCGTAGCGGTCGCGCGGTTCCAGACTGTAGCGTCTACAACCCCCAGCCACCCCAGCCGGCACCTCGGTGTCGTTGTGGCTCACCAATGACGGTCGTCCATCTCTTGCTGGACTGCCCACTTTTAGCCACTCTGTGGCGGACTCTTAACTTTCCCAGCACCCTAACTTCGGTGTTGGGCGACAATGCCTCAGCAGCGGCTTTCGTTTTACGTTTTATTCGGGAGGGTGTGTTTTATCATTTGATCTAAGTTTTCGCGCATCCTTTTGTCCCTCTGTGTCCTCCGCCCTAGCGCTTTTAGGGTAGAGGTTTTAATGTGATGCAGAGTGGCTGGCTTCTCCTTTTTATTCTCATGGTCGGCCAGCTACTGTAATCTGCTTTCCTATTTTATTATCTTCTACCAGTTTCTAGTGTCTCTCTGTTGTTTTCTTGTTCTATTTTGTTCTTTTTAGTATTTGTTACCTTTCCTTTGTTCTTGTGGTTTTCCCTTTCTTTCCGTTTTGTGTTGTACGTATCGTTTGTTTTATTCTCCACCTTGTGGCATTGTTTTATTCAGAACAAGGGACCGATGACCAAGAAGTTTGGTTTCTTTCCCCCTCTTTTAAACCAACCAGCCACCCAACATTTCTGGTTCGCATCTCCTATCCCTGGAATAGCTTCCGAACTCCCTCGAAAAGGTTTCAACGGCTCTACATGCACAATTGTCGTTCTGTTCGGCAACTCAGTCTTGACATTTACTGGCGACGTAGTCTCTACCACTTGTTTAGGCCCCTGATAGTCCGCAAAAAACTTATTTGCCTTTCCTTTCGGCGTATACGAGGTTGATTGATCACCCACTGGCGAACTTTATACTGTGGCATTCTTGCCACTGGGCGCACTGCATTTGCACTCCATACTCTAAATCCTATTTGTTCAGTCTCTCAGGAAGATTCCTTAACAGACTCTTTAGTCTTCTCTTTCGTCGTTTTCAGTATGTCGAACGATGATACGATCACATAATAATTCATATGGCGATAACCCCGTATTGATATGCTGTTTTAAGTTGCAAGTGGAAACGTATTTCAAATAGACATTCTGGTTCGTGTAATGTGGGTCAACGTAGTATCACTTAATCGTCTTCCCTTATTGCCCTATTGACTCTTTCAGCTCTTCCACTGGCTTGTGGATGGAGACGACTGATCCTTAACTTCTTCACATTCAACAACTTACACAATTCCTTGAACAAACTGGACATAAAGAGCGTTCCCCCGGTCTGTAACTACTGTTTCAGGCACTCCAAATATCAGTATCCAATTATTCATAAATGCTTGTGCCAGTGTTGCTCCGTGCTGGTTGAGCATCACGACCACTCCTACATATGTTGGAAAATGATCTATGATTGTGAGTATGTGCTTATTCCCTGCATATGTTTTATTGAAGGATATAAAACATCAGTCTTCAGAAATTCGAATGGTGCTAACGCTTCGGGCAATCTTTGCAGTGGTACTCTTGTTCGACGTAAAACCTTTCTCTATGCGCAATGTATTCAATTCCGCACTCACTGGTTTATGTCCATCCACCTATTCCTCCATCAATATTTTTTTGCTAGTCTTTTGTTGGTAGATCTACTACCTCCATGAGCAACTAATATGTGATCATGACCTTGTTGTAGCACTCTACTCCTTAGCTTCGCTGATCGTACTACCCAAAGTCCCAACATGGTTTTCCTGCATAGCAACCAATCCTGTATACAAAACTGTGACTGTTTAAAATACTTCTTACATTCGTCATCCGCTCTCTGTGCAATTTTTATTCCTTATACTCATTATCTCCAACATACACTCCTGGAAATGGAAAAAAGAACACATTGACACCGGTGTGTCAGACCCACCATACTTGCTCCGGACACTGCGAGAGGGCTGTACAAGCAATGATCACACGCACGGCACAGCGGACACACCAGGAACCGCGGTGTTGGCCGTCGAATGGCGCTAGCTGCGCAGCATTTGTGCACCGCCGCCGTCAGTGTCAGCCAGTTTGCCGTGGCATACGGAGCTCCATCGCAGTACCATGCCGCGACAGCGTGGACGTGAACCGTATGTGCAGTTGACGGACTTTGAGCGAGGGCGTATAGTGGGCATGCGGGAGGCCGGGTGGACGTACCGCCGAATTGCTCAACACGTGGGGCGTGAGGTCTCCACAGTACATCGATGTTGTCGCCAGTGGTCGGCGGAAGGTGCACGTGCCCGTCGACCTGGGACCGGACCGCAGCAACGCACGGGTGCACGCCAAGACCGTAGGATCCTACGCAGTACCGTAGGGGATCGCACTGCCACTTCCCAGCAAATTAGGGACACTGTTGCTCCTGGGGTATCGGCGAAGACCATTCGCAACCGTCTCCATGAAGCTGGGCTACGGTCCCGCACACCGTTAGGCCGTCTTCCACTCACGCCCCAACATCGTGCAGCCCGCCTCCAGTGGTGTCGCGACAGGCGTGAATGGAGGGACGAATGGAGACGTGTCGTCTTCAGCGATGAGAGTCGCTTCTGCCTTGGTGCCAAAGATGGTCGTATGCGTGTTTGGCGCCGTGCAGGTGAGCGCCACAATCAGGACTGCATACGACCGAGGCACACAGGGCCAACACCCGGCATCATGGTGTGGGGAGCGATCTCCTACACTGGCCGTACACCACTGGTGATCGTCGAGGGGACACTGAATAGTGCACGGTACATCCAAACCGTCATCGAACCCATCGTTCTACCATTCCTAGATCGGCAAGGGAACTTGCTGTTCCAATAGGACAATGCACGTCCGCATGTATCCCGTGCCACCCAACGTGCTCTAGAAGGTGTAAGTCAACTACCCTAGCCAGCAAGATCTCCGGATCTGTCCCCCATTGAGCATGTTTGGGACTGGATGAAGCGTCGTCTCACGCGGCCTGCACGTCCAGCACGAACGCTGGTCCAACTGAGGCGCCAGGTGGAAATGGCATGGCAAGCCGTTCCACAGGACTACATCCAGCATCAGTACGATCGTCTCCATGGGAGAATAGCAGCCTGCATTGCTGCGAAAGGTGGATATACACTGTACTAGTGCCGACATTGTGCATGCTCTGTTGCCTGTGTCTATGTGCCTGTGGTTCTGTCAGTGTGATCATGTGATGTATCTGACTCCAGGAATGTGTCAATAAAGTTTCCCCTTCCTGGGACAATGAATTCACGGTGTTCTTATTTCAATTTCCAGGAGTGTATAATACTACTGCTTCTAAAACTGTGTCATCCACATTTCCGTTTTTCTTTCCAGGTGACTTCGAAATCAAATTCACTTTGTCTTACTGCCCATCGGTCAATCTTCTAACTAGAAGAATCCCTTAACCTCAACAATTGTTTTAATGCCACATGATGTGTGTAACCCCAGATAATTTACCGTATATATTTGAGATATGTGATTCCATAAACAACGCGCAACACCTCTTCCTCAGTTGTGGAATAATTTCTTTCTGCATAATTTAGTTGTCGTAAGGTACCACACGCTGTTCGCCTTCTACCTCTCGTGACAACACACAGCAAGTGCATGATTTGATGCCTCACATTATAAAACAAAATCTCTGCTGAAATCCGGAAATACCGATGTCGGACTCGATGATAAAGCTTCTTTTAGCCTCCCAAAAGCATTCAGCATGTTGGCACCATTCTGATCACACAGATTTATTACCCTTTTTCCATAAGTGTGTCAATGGTCTGGTTAGATCTGTAAATTCCCTTACGAACCGACGGGAATAGTTCGTGAGGCCCAAGAACGACTGCAATTTCTTTACTGATTTTAGTACAGGTAATTCACATACAGCTCTAATTAATCAGAGGGTCTGTCTTGACCACATCTTATGGTATGACACAGGTATGATCTTTCTTCCATTACGGAATTACATTTTTCTGTACTCAGTGTTAACTTCACTGATTTTAATCTTAGGAATACATCCCTTAATAGCTGCATATGCTTTTCCATATCATTCCCATAGACGGCTATATCATAGAGATACACTATGCATTGCCCTTTTTTTTAAACCCCGGAGTAATCCGTCCAACAATCTCTGAAACATTCCCAGGTGCATTTTTTAAACCGAACAGTAGTCTTCTGAATGAGTAGTGTTCCTAGAGTGACAAAAACGCTGTTTCATGTCGATATTGTGATGAAACCACTATCTGGTGACAACCACTCTTTAAATCTATTGTAGAAAAATAGTTGCATTGCCCTACATGACCCTAGATCTCTGTGATCATGTAGGTGTCAGTAATCAGAATGAAACCTACATTCTCGTGTTGCATCCGTCAATATTCTTTTTTTCTTTTTTTTTGCATGACAATTATTCCTGGCCTCCATGCACTATTTCAGTCTTCACTTATTCCATCTTTCAGGTGTTGATCGATAAATCCTCCAATATTGGTTGTAAGTGCCTAAGTATTCTGTATGGTTTGCAGAAGACTGGTGATTCATATCCTGTTGGTATGCGGTGACGTGTAATATGTATAACTATTAATGGCGCTTTCAGAAGAAATAAATTCTTAGATTCCAAAAGCAATTTTTCCATTCGTTCCCTGCTGCTTCCCTCGAGGTGCTTCACTGTTGTGTTTTCAATGGAGTCATGCGATTGCCCATGGCTAACTCCACTTGTGTCCCATTCTTCTTCCACAATGATATCCATATCAATGATTGACAACCAATTTGTTCATCCCAAGTCCTCTGCGCTAAAATTACCTATAGAAACAGGTATCTTCTTTTCACCCTTTATTTCTTATACGCATATGTCACCTCTTTTAATTAAGCAAACCAACTGATCTAATACTTCATGTCTTTTAATGGTACCACCACACACATAAAATTCTTACAGGCAAGTTAGACTTAAAACTGACCCAAAGAGATTTCCCAGTACCATGATGTATACAATGGTGCGAATCAATGGTTAGTATGATCGATCACGATTTAATCGGTTCGTCTTTCATGACAGACTCCCCTAGCGACATCACTACACTGGTAATGGCTTCACCAAATGAAACATTTTCCGTCAACTTCCATCCTATGTCTCTCAATGTCGATTATGGAACAATCTGATACAAGAAATCTAATCCTAGAATCGAGCTGTAGCCCGCACTCATGCGTGGCACAGTCTCTAACATTGTTTAAACTGAACCGTATCCAGGCAAAATTCTGTGTCCATAGATGCCCCCATTCTACGCAATCTGTACCGTGATGGATCCCACTGCTTCTGCTTCACTTGATCTTCACTGACTACCGCCACTTGCTCCCCTGTGTTCAATAATATTCTGCAATCGTTGTTTCCTACTATTCCTCTTACTGCACAATCCACCTTTGTATAGGATTTTGTAGCATCCTATCTTACTGGTAATGGGCGTAGGTGGACCTGGGGTTCCAGTTGGAGTTTAACAGCTTATTATTCTTCCCTGGTTCTCTACTTCTAAAGCTATTTATTCTTCTTACTTTATTCACATCACCCCGAGGCTGGCGACAGAGCTTCCTTACATGCCCCATTCGTCCACACCTGAAACATTTTGTATTACCTGCAAACACTGTCCGTTTACCCTGCATTCCAGTCGACATATCTATCTCCTCACACCCTACAGCTAACTGCATTGCTGTGCGCAAATCAATCGGACCCCAGTCTGTACGCATCTTTCTGCATTCAACCTTCTTAAAAAGAATTATCGAGCGCCCCCTGTTCAGCTTCTTGCAAAATAATGCAGTTCATAGACACATACGTAGTTTTCCTTACCCTATCTACAATTTCCGTATTTCTCTTAAGTATTACCTCTAATAGTTCTCTGCACAGTCGGGCACTACTTCGTTCCGTAAATCTCTGAATTAACCCTTCTTTAAATTCGTTGAATGTTGCGGTACCCTTAAGAACTTCTGTATATCCTACAGAAGTTTTAACTTACCCTGGTAGTCTCAACTGTGCAACATTCAATAATTCCTTATCAGATCAACTTTGAATTGCTGCCAGATTTTGAAGGTCTCCCACAAATGCTCGGGCGTTCTCAGTTGACTTACCAGCAAAAAGACCAGTTAAACTTGTGACTGACAAATCTACACCTCGTTGTGACAACTGTAATTCTACCAACCAATGCTGTTCTGTATTTTCCACTGTTAATTGTCCTATCGCATACTGCTTCCATTTCTGACACATCTAGTATCTCTGGTTCTGGCGAAGCTTATTTTGGGAACTAGCACTTACAAAACAAGAAAACGAAACATATTAACTTAATTCTTACATCTAATCATAAGCCACGTCTACACTCATCCCTGTCTAGCAATATGCACCTGATTATTACACGTTTAACATTTCATCGGAACTGATTCTGTACATGGTACCGAGTAGCCCTCAAGGATAAACTGTGCACATCTAACAGGCACTAACCAATCGTGACTTACATTACCTCAAAAACCAAACAAGTCCACTGGTACCCTGCTTGCAATAAAATCTACTTTTCAAAATGGACGAGCGCCAAAGCTTTTCTCCATGACCAAACTGCAACCAAAAACTGTTGTGCTCACCATACTGTAGGTTGACACATTGCGGTAATAAGATGATGTCAATGATCTGTCACCAGTGTTAGATGTCCAAGGGATTGTCACTCGTGTATAGTGAGATATAACGTCAGTATGGAAGTAGATTTGTTTAATTAATTAATTATTCTCGCCCTTAGCCGTAGTACATCAGGAACAGATTGATGGAGCATCCAGTTGCCTCTCATGCAAAATAATATGTCTGACGTTACTGACAACGAACAATCTGGGGGCTGAGCATGGCGTAACTCAAATGTCGCTGTCAGCAAAGTCTCATGTTGCGGGCATGTTGACAGCACGGCAGAGCCCTGTTGATAATGCGGAGGTGGCTGAGATCTTCCTCCAGCAATCAGATGACTCCCTGCTCTAGTAGTGGCTGGTTTCATGACTCAGGGCAGGCTGCCCCATCCCATACTCAAATAGTGGACCCCGTACGGCATTCTGGGATGTCGTTCCAGGTGTCAAAGGCTTTTGGTACAGGCTACGATAGCGAGGCAGGAAGAATTTAGTACAGCAATGGCTGAGATGCTCCAGATTGTGTTCGTGTAGGGCTGAAGACATGCACTCTAAACACTTTGGTCGTGGCAGGTGAGGGAAGGCTTCTGTTTACCACTAGCTTACTGCAGTGTTGGCTCTTGCTACAATGTTCCCAGCTGGCTCTGCTGTGCAGCGCTTTCGGCTGTGTTTTGCTTAACAAAGCATAACATTTTTGCAAGCCTACAGCTAACTCTCTTGCAACTAACTTCCACTCCAGCATTTTATTCCTTGCTGAGCGAAAACTATCGATATGCCACACTGGGAAGGCCACACAGTGGATATAAAAGGCCCAGAAATGGTCTGAATCCCGTATTACATCTCCACAACATTGAGCATTATATACAACACAAAAGAGGTTCTGTAGATAATTTCTGGGACAATTCCACTCTCATGCTCTGAGATGCTCACCTGTTAACCGAATCCACTGATTAGATATAATCTGGTCAAGTGATTTACCCACAGCCACAGAATTCCTCGAGTGATAGTGATTAGCACACTGGGCTCGCATCCAAGACGACGATGGTTCTAATTCGATTTCGACCAACCTGATTTAGGTTTTCCATCGTCGCTTCTGGCAAATGAAAGAATAATTCCTTTGAAAGGCCACGGTTGATTTCCTTCCCCAATCTTGAGCTCAGAGTAATGCACTACCTCTGATTATTTCTGGTTCAGTTGTGGAAGACGGCAGACAAATGGAGCCTGGTCAGTGCAGACGGAAAGCTGCTTGATTGTAGTACATCCAGCAAGCAAATCTAGTCAATAGGAATAAGTCGAAAATCTATATATATATATAGAGGGTGTTTCACTAAATGTGTTGGCCTCTGTAAGTTTAATAGGCAACGGAAATACTTATTGCTGTAGGTCACCATAAGATAGGTTACACTGTCTGCAGAGCTACGAACATAGTGTATTGTGTTATTATCCAAAGAGTTACAGCAAATTTTTTTTAGATGTAACAATATTTGTTTCCATCATGCACGGGAATCAGTAACAGCAGCTGTGTGTACATCAATTTAAATTACATTCTTATCTCTTTTAGTTTGGGAGCTACAGCCCAACATGGCTGTGTGGTGGGTGATGAATGTTATGGTGGTGGGAAGTTGATTTAAATGAGATGTTCAAATGTGGGTCCATGTTCCTGAATGTACAATGCAATGCGCCTTCTAAAGGATCTGCGGAAGGCCGGCGTCACGGAGCAACATGCGTCCTCGATGCGCCGTTTTTGTTCGTCTTGGGATGTGGGCTCAGTGGCATAAACACGATCCTTTAGATATTCCCACAAAAAGAAATCTAATGGTGTTAAATCGGGCGATCTTGTGGGCCATGAATGAGGACCATGGCGCCCCAACCACCTTCTTGCAAGCCTGTTGTTTAGTTCTTCCACAACAGCGCGCGCAGAATGTGCTGGGTGAGCATCGTGCTGCATCCACATATGGACTCTTCTCTGTAGACATACATGTTCAAGGAGAGTACCCAAGCTGTCGACTATAAACGTGCGATATAACTCACCTGTGTACCTGGGAAGTAGTGTGGACCGATGATTTCATCCCCAAGGATTTCACACCATAAATTAATAGACCACCTACGTTGACGGTCGACAGGTCGTACCCACCAAGGATTGTCTGCGGCCCAGTAGTGCATGTTATGGGGATTCACTGCACCATAATTTGTGAACGTGGACTCATCAGATAACATAACACCTTGAAAAGACTCCAGCGTGAAATTAGGCATGGTCCATTCACAGAATGTAACTCTCGTACGGAATTCGTTCCCATGCAGATCCTGGGCCAGTGACATGCGGTACGGGTGAAACCTGTGGCCGTGTACTATACGCCACACAGATGTGAGACTGACACCAGCGACTGCAGCAACGGCTCGTAAGCTGACATTAGGATCGTGGTGTACCGCAGCTAAAACAAACGCCTCCATCTCCTCACTTCTTCAAGTTCTTCGTCTGTTACTGCGGCGCATTTCCCGAAGTCGTTGCTCGGTACGTAAGAATGTAATGGCTGCCGGAGCTCTTCGCCTAGGATATCTCACGGCGTACGCCATGGCTGCTTCAGTGGCATCGTATCGGCAGTCGCCAAGCAACAGCAACATGTCAACGTACTCGTTGTTCGTGTATGCCATCTTCATCCGATGTCAGTAACTGTGGTATATTGAGCTCCGTTTTTTTGTGAGGCTTGAACTGTCGGGTATACGGCCGTGTGCGGCGACAGCCGGCAGTCTAACAGAGCATCGAGCAAGCTTGTCGCTCCGTGACACCGGGGACGTTACAATTCGGCCGCACCACATTTAGAAGTTCGCCCGGTTGGCCGTGCGGTCTAACACGGCTTTACGGGCGGGAATCAGCGCCTGGTCCTCGGCACGAATCCATCCGGAGGACTTGCGTCGAGGTCCGGTGCACCGGGCTGTCTGTGGATGGTTTTTAGGCGGTTTTCCATCTGCCACGGCGAATGCAAGCTGGTTCCCCTTATTCCGCCTCAGCTACACTATGTCGGTGATTGCTGCGCAAACAAGTTCTCCATGTACGCGTACACCACCATTACTCTACCACGCAAACATAGGGGTCACACTCGTCTGGTGTGAGACGTTCCCTGGGGCGGAGGGGGGGGGGGGGTCTACCGGGGCCCGAACCGCACAATAACCCTGGGTTCGGTGTGGGGCGGCGAAGGGATGAAGTGGACTGCGGTGGTCGTCGTGGGGTTGTGGACCACTGCGGCTGCGGCGGGGACGGAGCCTCTCCGTCGAATCTACCCCCCCCCGGTCAACATACAACATACAACCACAACATTCAGAAGGCACATTGCGTTATGAGGAGCGTGTGTAGTACCTGCCCCTGAAATTTTGAAGGGTAGTAGCTCCCAAACTAAAGGTGATAGGAAAGTAAATGATGTATACACACCCGGTGCTACTGATTACAGTGCATGATAGGAACAACTATTGTTCCATTTAAAAAATGTATCTTTTTGCTGTAACACAATGAACTATGTTCATAGCTCCGCAGACAGCCTAACGTGTCTTGTCGTGACCTACCGCAATAAATATTTCCGTCGCCTGATACTTCGTAACTAACAGAGGCAAACACATTTCGTGAAACACACTGTATATATACCATAAAGAACAAAATACAAAGCTCACGTAATAAATATCTTACTGACATCATAGTGTACTTAGAGAGCAATTTCTGCGATATTGTGAGCAATATAAGAAAACCAACTTTGCGAAAACTTCACTGTTCCTCTTACTCAGATATAGACGTCAATGTTAGCAGGACAACTGAGAAAATTACCTAAATTGTGCTTCGTTGTAGGATACATCTTAGCAATGAGGATCACTGGGCCTCAGTGCACAAAGGCATAATACACATAAAAGTAGTTGTACCAGTTTTACCAAGTTATGCATGGCTAATGAAACAACTGAGTTACAATGGAAAGTCAACGTCTTTCTGTTTATTACGGAATGAATTGTAGATAATATTTAATTCTTGTGTGGAAGACATCCAACACCAGGAGCAATAATTCACAAGTATTACTCTGAATCCAAGTCCTTAGAAATATTTAGAGGTCCAATCGCTGAAAATACGAAGGTTTTGATACGTCTTTAATAACCTCGATGTCCACGGCACGTTTAACCTTAAGCTACCTTCGTTCCTTGAAGAATCAGTACTAGGTCAATTGTTAGATACTCGTTAAAACGGCGTGTAAGTATACTCTCACACACTAAAATAAGATCGTTTCGCAGACGACCTTCAATTTTGTCTGAAAGCAGACCAGTACATCCACACTGCCACTCACCTCGCTGAGAGTGATTGCCGGTGGTACGTGTGTCACTACTTCTGCTGTACCTTGTAGCGGCCTTACACACTCCAGCATGAGTACACAATGGATACGAACGGCCCAGAAATGGATTCGTCACAAAAGATGCAACGACGGCTGGCAGTGTTCAAGGATTTGTACTGGGTCCTCTTTTAGAGACTCGAAAAAACGATTTATTTTCAGGAACCTCTCGCCATAATTAAGATCGTCATATGGACCTGCCTATGCCTCCAAGCTACGTACAGCAAAATAAAGAGGCAGTGGATTATGTATACAGCACATAGTGCAGTCCAAAAGACACCGAAAACGGGATGAAACCTACAGAAATGCGTCACATAATGTAAACATGTAAGAAATACCGTTGTACTTGTTCTGGCAGCACATACAATACTGGATGCTGGACTACATGCGATGTACAGCTAGATCGCCGCTCGCAGCAGACGACGCTATGGGAGGAAAGAGAACTAGGACGGATTTATCTCAACAACCCATTGTAGTGATTAGTTACAGAAACAATATGCTTCCATAAACGGATTTTAATGAGCAAGGGTGAGTAACGATTTATACATTAAAATTTATGAGGTGTACACTATAACAGCGCAGGGAAATAAACATGTACGGAACAACATAGCGAAGTAAATTTTAGGCGCTTCAGCAGAATATATCTACAGTAGATCGCACAACTGCACCTATACAAATACAAAGTTAGGTCACAGGAGTATGGGAAACTTACCATAACTAGAAGTCGATCACAATAGGAGACCATAATAAAGCATCTGAATGTTAGGTGTAGTCACAAAATACACTTCCTTAAATTTAAAATTGGATTAAATGTGGAGATAAATGTATGCAAAGTGTAGGACTGCAAGTAGACCGTGTAATGTTACGCAGTATTTAGGCGAGCTAATGGGCTGCCCAGTACTGGTACGAGGTAAGATAACTTTGCTGTACGGCTGAATACTAGCGGGCCCAGGTCTCAGGCCGTTCCGGCTTCTGCCACACTGTCGCCCCATTTGCGGGGACGCCGAGCGCGTCGCCGGAATCGGGTGAATCCCACAGCTGGGAATATGGACGGCTTATGCTCGCATTGCTGTTGTGCAGAATATGCTGCTGGAAATAGTGGAGTGTCAGACAGTCTTAAAGGTGAAACTTCCTGGCAGATTAAAACTGTGTGCTGGACCAAGACTCTGCCATCTGAGCTGCCCAAGCACGACTCACGCCCCGTCCTCACAGCTTTACTTCCGCCAGTACCTCGTCTCCTACCTTCCAAACTTCACAGAAGCTCTCCTCCGAACCTTGCACTCCTGGAAGAAAGGGTATTGGAAAGACATGGCTTAGCGGCAGCCTGGGGGATGGTTCCAGAATGAGGTTTTCACACTGCAGCGGAGTGTGCGCTGATATGAAACATCCTGTCAGATTAAAACTGTGTGCCGGACCGAGACTCGAACTGGTAGAGCACTTGCCCGCGAGAGGCAAAGGTCCCGAGTTCGAGTCTCGGTCCGGCACACAGTTTTAATCCACCAGGAAGTTTCATATCAGCGCACACTCCACTGCACCGTGAAAATCTCATTCTGGAATCTAGAAGATGGCCAAGTTACAGCTCTTTGAGATTCTACAATACCTCACATCAAATATTAATGCAAATCTAAAACATTTGCGATCTCAGAAATATGAGGTGCATCCAGTGACACAATAATATCTCAATACCTCTAATATTACACAGGCTAATATCTCACAGCGAATAGACATTATCACAATGACTGTCTTAATTAACAACTTTTAATCGCTTCGTGTAAGTTCACCAAACATTATTTCAGTTGATACCATTTCGCTACAGCTATCATCACTGAAAGCTGCATATCTGTATCTGTTTTATTTATTTATTTACGACGTCCTTTATGCCATCTTCATTATGCACATGTTTGTCAGAACATTGTAACCTCCACATTTACAAAGCTCATTAATGCAGCATGAATAGCTCATATTTTGTCATACTTGTGTTTTTATTTAATAAGTAGTTTACAGTTGCTCCAGTAACTTATTTAAATGTTTGTTGCAAGTGCTGTTAAAAAACTGTGCTAATTTAAAAGTGGTCAGTTGCTTGTGTTAGTGAGTACTATCTTCGTAACGAATGCCAAATGACACTACTGACAACCAGACCTAAATAATTGTTTGAACTATATTTGGTGACAATTCGTTGTCATTTAACTTGAGCCCCACTTCCGTAAGAATGAGGCATATTTATTTATGAACCAACTATTACTTATATTTATTGTAAGTGGTCTGAATGTAACAGAATATTTTTACTCTTTCTTTTATTTAAATATTGCTATAGTACATTAGTTTAGTGCGGGAAAATTGTAGGTTGAGTCAAATCATGACTATAGATCTTGAGAATTATGTATTTTTGGAGGAGATGGCATCAGACACAGTGGTGGATCACGCTGCTGGAATCAAGTGCAGACTGGAAATTTTGGAGTGAAGCGCTCAAGGGAGCGATTCTGGACACGTTTACGCGTGTTCTAGATAGTGACAGACCTTCCTGAAGTTACTAGAAGTATTCGATTGAGAACATGATTGATCCTGGGCGGTGTCAGTCCGCTACCATACTTTAACTTCTGGAGAGACCTATATTTCGAAAGGTCAGAAAGTGCTCCAGAGCAGAACTAGATTTTGCCGTTTCATTTACGGAACTGAGAACAGAAACAGATTGATTTACTACTCTCTACATCGCGCCTATTAATATGTGAATCTTCGTGTTTGGACTCTGAACTGTTTTGAGCTGGAGAATATTTAGTGTATTGTGATCACGAAATGGGTTTAGCTTTCGCGAGACTCTGATGACTGTTTGGTTAGGATTTTGCTACCATTCTGGTAATTTCCTGAACGAAACTTTTCTGCATTTGATAAGGGTATATTCTATCTGTATTTTAATTGAGCTCGGTTGGACTATTTCCCGTTTATGTGAGACGTCCTCTCTTGAATAAAAATTATTCAAAATAATTCTCTGCCATCTACGTCAATTGCAGTTGTCAGAATAGAACCCATGCTATTGGATTACTGATTTATTTTACTTTTCTGTGTATTTCAGTAATTCTCAGTTGTAGCCCTTGCTTATACTATTTACTGCAGGATCAAAGCAACGGGTTATTATCTGCAGCAAATTAGCTGCGGGACACGAAAGCCGACGTACCTGGTTCAGCCCTATCACTACATCGAGGTATTCTTTCGAAACAGAGCCGACTCACGTACATTAAGTAAGAGTAACCACATGTAAAGTCGGAACTGGTTTGCTGGAATGGATAGCTGTTTAGAAGACTAACTACTCAGCAGTAACAGTTAGGCACCGTCGCAACCAGTATCAGCTATATATGAGGCAACACAAAGCATGGCTCTTATGATGAAGTACGTACGAATATAAATAACAAATCAAGTGACTTTAGGGAAAAAACCTCGAAAGAGGATACGTAGACGTTGACTACTTATGCAAAAATGACCTCGTACTATCAAAATATATTTGATTCTTTCCGGCTAGTCGACCGTTTAGTAGCCTTTTGTCTATTTTTTTTTCTGTCTGTTTGTCTTCAAAACATTTATCACTGGTTGATGTACCATTCGGTCATAAATTGGAAAATGTTCTAAAACAGGATGGTCTGATCCACATCGACTTGTTATTAGCAATCTGCTATTAATTCCTTTGTTGCCTGCTTGTTCAGCGTGTACTGCTGTTGACCTGTGGTGCAAGGTTTTAAAGTGGGCCATTTTTTGCACGCTTCCTCAATAAATCTGAAAAGCCTATAAATAACCCGCCTATGGCCGGTGTATCAGATGCACTGTTCCCCGATTGCTGTTTGGTTTTTACGCGCAGTACTCGGGTCGGCATCGCTCCAATATGAAAAATGAGAGAGGGCACTGCCGGCGTGCAGTCGTCAGGCGACAAAGCGACGCGACGGCGTGCCGATCGCCGTCGTGCTTGTTTTATGGGTGGCGATTATGGCAGGTGAAAAGCGGCGGCAGAACAATGCCGCTTTGTACTTGCCGGCGCGGCGCGCGTTACAGGTTTATGCAAACAGCCGGGCAGACTTATGAAGGCCGCCACAAAGCAAGCCGATCACAGAGGCGGCGGACGGCCGACGCAGGCGATGCCTGAGCCGGCTCGGAAATGAGGAGAGGAAAGGCCGGGACGCGATTGGAGCTGTGTGAGTATTGCTCTTTGAGAAAGAAATCGATGGAACAAAACTTCTTAAAGAACAAGTGGAAGATAGAGGGAGTGATGCAGTGAATACAATGTGTAAGTGCCACCAAAACTGAAGAACGGCACTCTTACTGCTACGGCTTCTGCAACACAATAACGACAGCGAAACACGTGTACTTTGTACACCAATTATTTTTTAAAGCATGAGAATGGATTTCTCGTTTTGCGTTTCTTTATTGTATTTCGTGATTTGTCGACCCGCCCGACCGAAGTGAATCCGATGCAAATCATAGACGGTTCGCAAAGCTGGTACGAGGGGCGTCCAATAAGAAATGCAACACTTTTGTTATGGCAGATGGCCACTTGTTACGGCTATGGCGCCAGTTGTTACGGCCGTTTGCTACTTGTTACCAGCAGACACAGTGGCTGCGCCAAAGACTGAGACGGCGTGGAGTCTTACAATTATTTATTGAACTTTCTTTACAGTTTTCTCCTCGTCGTCGCTGCCAGTCCTGCGGATCCCCCCGCCTGGTTGCTGCTGTGTAGTTTCTCCGACAATGCTCGCAAAGCGCGCCACCAGTGCTCCGCTGAAGCCAGGATGCCCTGTGGTCGCCGTGAGGTCAGCTGCCGACGTCTGCTGCGCCGGCGGCTGGAAAGGCGTCAGTCGCGATGTCCGCGTGGTCCCATGGACGGACCATGCGGCGTGACCGGGTTGCCCTGAAGTCCGGGCGTCAGTCCCCGGCGGCGCCTGTGACCAAGACCGCGCTGCGGCCGGTCCTGCAGGAAGTTCTCGCTGTAGTTAGTCAGCCATGGTGCCGACCGAACTCGGGCCGACCCCCAGAGCTGAAGTTGGCATCTGGCGGCGAACGGATGACTCCTGCGAGCTGGAACAGACTTCCGGAATCGTCACCTACGAAGATTGAACATTCGGACACGGACCACGTCCATCCTCAGATCCGAACTGCTTCCTAATGGATTCTGTCTCTTGCTCCCTGCACTCCACTATTTATATCCGGCAGGAGGACGTTTTGTACCCTCGGTGGTAGCTTTGTGCTATTACTCCCGCAGTATATTGCAGCGTAAGCGCTGGCCTCACTTCCCTTACTCAGCACTCTCCAGGCTTTGCTCGGTGCTCAGTCTGCGTGCGTTGTTGCGTTAGTAGTCTGCTACTGTCAGCAAGGCTATCTGTGCCGCGCTTACTTCGCAACGCCTCGATCGCCGGCGTGCCTGTGTTTTGCCATTGTCCACTGCGTGAAGCAACGCTTACTACATGTGGCCGCAACACATTTTTTTCTCGACCAATTTCCATACAAGATATGCGAAATTTGTTGTGGGCCATCGTGGAACATTCCCACCTGAGCCGCTATAGTTTCATGAAGTTCCGAAATGTGGCGTCGCTATACACACCCTTCAAAATGGCCTCTGTAACGGAGGGGCGTTCCACGCAGACAGCTGTGATTGAGTTGGAAAACTGGAGTATCGCGCTTGCATAATGTCTACAAAGACCTGTCAAGGAAAAGGAACAAAAGCACGTGTGAGTCGTTGGGCGACGCATCTGTCAACATCGGAACGATGTCACGCAGACCGTTGTCTGGCGTGCTGCCAGGCAGCAAACAGCTGTGATTCCTGCAGTGATGCAACGTGCGGAGTTTCATTCGAGCTGATCGACGGATCCCAGTCGAGCACATCACTTCTCAACTGGGCGTACTCAGAGATGTGTGCCCCCTGGCTCCCTCGCCACTAATCAGAAGACCATAAAGAGCAATGAGGAACCATCTTTGCGCAATTACTTGTGCTTTACGAGCTTGATCGTGACAATTTTCTATCGTACATCGTCACAGGCGATGAAACATGTCTTCATAATTTCAAACCAGTAACAGAACGGCAATCTATGCAGTGGCATTACACTACTTGCACTATGAAGCCCACCCTCAGCCGGAAAATGTTACGGCGACCATCTTCTGCCAGTCTGACGGGGCTATTGTGTTTAATGTCCCCTTCGCGTGCAACGATAAAAGCTGGAGTGTATTCTGCTATCCTACGTAAATTAAAGAAACGAATTTAGGATGTTCGTCTACACAAAAGTGCAAACGAACACCTCCTACACATGTCAGCGCACCCGAAAGAACTCACAAAATTTCAGTGGACTTTCTTCCGCATCCAACTTGCAGCCCGCATCTCACACTTTCCGACATTCATCTGTTTGGCCCAACGAAGGATATAGTCCGTGGGAAGCAGTGCGTTGATGATGGGGAGGCTAATGATGGAACAAGACTTTGGATGCAACGTCAGTCATTACTGACACTACTCCGGTATACAGGTCTCCAAGGTGGCATAAGGCCGTCGCATTGAACGGTGATTATGTTGAAAAATAATGTTTGTAGCCAATAGAGTGAGTAATAATATGGTTTATTGTAATCCTGAATGAAACCAACCTACTTTCAGATAAAAAAAATGTTGTATTTGTTCCCAGAGTTTTGAACATGGCTGCTTGGTTCAGTAACCGTTTATAAGTTAAAATTGAAACAAATGAGCCCTCGGTCACGATTTTTTGTTCTTATTAACTAGGTTTCAACACTTCTAAGAGTGCCTTTATCAGAATTGAGATATTTAAAGTTGTCTATAACATAATTACAAATTTATGGGAAGAAATTTTTTATATAAAAATTGTAAGTACTGACTAACAATACAAGAGAGAGACAGTACTTACATGTCACGTATAAAAGAAGTAACAGTCGAGAAGCGCTTTAGTCACAAAGCCTGTTATTTACTTTATACGTGACATGTAAGTAATGTTGTATCTTGTATTGTTAGTCAGTACCTAAACCTTTTTGTACATAAATTTTTTCTTCCCATAAATCTGTAATTATGTTATAGACCACATGTATAAATTCTGATGAAAGCAGTCTTACGAGTGTTGAAACCTGGTTAATAGGACTAAAAAATTGTGACCGAGGGTGCATTTGTTTCAATTTTATTTGCATTAGTTATTGAAAGCCATTCGTAGTTAGGTGGACGAGCCATCGGGCCTCCAGAAGCAAGTAATGTTGTCTGAAAGCGACATAGTAACAAACTATACTTCAATTGCTAATAAATAAATTGAATTATTTGTACATTCAAGGTGATTGACCTTCCATTTTAGAGGACAGTTAATATGTGTTCTCTGTGACTGTGTACGTGATATTATTATCAGGGCCGGTTTAAGGGGCCTAACCATCACACTAAGTCGCATGTGGTGCCAAACTGAAAGGGATGCCAGATGCGCTCAGTTGCAAAATTCATTTTCAGAGTGTATCATGAAAGCGTACAATAATAGCATCAAAAACGTCCCAGTTACCATGGATGGGCAAAGGAATCGTTCGCGAAGTAATTGCTAATGTATATTTATGAGCCACTTATGATTTCAGCACGTCAACTCTGCGATGAAGTCCCCATTTGTCTGGCATCAAATGTCAATCGTTCCACTTGTAGAATAATTTTTTGAATCGTCTCTGAGTTTTCACTGTCTTCACAACAAGGAATCAACTGAAAAAACGGAAGAAAAAAAGAAAATGTGAACCAATCGAAGGCTACGAAAGTTCCTTTAAAAAATCGCTTACTAGCAACGAACAATACTGTAAAAATATTATTTTTTCTAACAGAAGCACCGTGACTTCAGCTAACGATCACTCTACAGCTGCAACACACTCTGCGAGAGATGAATCTTCGCTGGTGCAGATATGAGCTTATTTTATGTACTTCCAGCCAAACTTATTTTGCAGTAACTAAAGAATTACATAATTCACACAAAAAATTGAATATTATGTTTGTAATTCTCTATAATTACAAACAGCAGACGAGTTTGTAATCAAAGTGGTAAAAGCGTAATTTTTTCTTTTTTTAAAAAATGGACTATTTGGCTCGCGACTATTCAGCCTTCCGTATCATACATCCATCACGAAAACGCGAGTTTGTGAATGCAGTACAAACGGGCGTCTGTCTCACTTCCCTAAAGTACCCCGTGTAAATGTCTAGCGCATCAACCCATGTACGCACTCCATGGTGTACTATGTGCATCATTTCACGTTTCGTTAAAACTACCTTACTAGGGTCCCAAGGGAAGAGAATTGTCTAAGGTAGGTGCGTGATGGCGGGGACAGAGAGGGACGTTAAATGAGACGGCGTTTGTGCGTAAGAATGTTCTCGAACCGGCCTCACGATACACACGATAATACAAGAGTATAGAAACTGCAGGCGGAATTTCCTGCAGAAAAAGCTAGTACTCAAAAGTGATAAGAAAAAAATTATGGCCACCTGATCAATAGTGTGTTAATACACCATCTAAAAGCAATACAGGAGCCATTCTGCACTGAATTTATTCCTAAAGTCCTTGGTAGGTTTTCAGAGGTATATGGCAAAGCGAAAAGGTGACCTCACTATGGCCGCAGCACCGTCATGTTTATGCCAAGCAACCCTAGTAACAACCCACATAGCAATGTTCTTACAAGTGGTGCATGTCATACGTTGTAAACCATATGCAGATTGCCTGCATAACACAAGAAGCAGTGACAGGCACAATGTAATGTGTCTGAATAGATTACTGACCAGTCCTATTCTCATGCTTAATTTATATATAAAAGTCATATACAGGACGTTTCTTTAGAGGATATGTCGTGTGCACGTCACGACTTGTTTAGTCTGCCGCTTTTTAAGCCAAAACCCATAGGCACATGAATTTCCTGTCTCTCACGTGACACAAAGACTCCACACAGCAGCGTCATTTGGGTTGCCTACTCACCAGGGGCGTCAAGCGACGAAACGGCCTACGGCTAAAGCCGTAATTCCGCTGTGGCTACACATTTGCCACCCTACTTTGCATCGCCTGTCACGTCGGCAGAAACTGTGTGTTGCTAGGTATCGTTCGGTTTGCCTTGTACATATGTGGGTTGCACGGCCTAACAAGCACAGACATAATCGACGCCCAGAATACACATCAGGTCTTCTAGTTACGGCTAGCGCCTTTGGCTAATAGCTTGCCACCAATCTCGACTACCAATTCGTCGCTTCTCTATTGTGTTTAGTAATATTTCTAAGGCCTTCGATTCAGATTAATATTTGACAAATATTGTTCCTGACGTTCGAAGTCTTCCAAACAGGAGTTACGTACTGTCCATACTGTTTCCGCAAAAAATAGAGTGGACTTTCAACTTGTAACATTATTGGATTTCAGATACTTTGCATATGAGATATTTGTCATAAAAGAAAAGGACAGCCAACTAGCTGTAGTTCGTAAAGATGCTAAGCATTACAGCACGAGAGTAAAGGGACAAAATGTATATATTTTTTTCAGTGTGCGAGTATACCAAGACGCGCGTCCAGCGTTTGAATACTCTAAATAAACACTATAACTCGCTGGGCGCAGATATTTAAAACCATTGCCGCAGCGCTTGATAGAAAGAAGCTGTGAAACAGAAGAAAGAACAATCTACCTTTTGTTAAGAAATATTCTAGAGACTTCATTATCGTTTGTGTTTTTGGTCAGCGACATGTTAAGACGTACTACATAGCATTGTTACAAGTTGTTTTTATTTTGTGTAAAAACGATGTGAAACGACGAACAAATATTTCGGTGACAGGGGTGAGGATACAATGTACTTAGGCACACGCAAGGACATTTAATTTTTAAGAAGGAACAGACTGACAAAGCAGCGATTATTAGACTGCGCCAAGTACAAAAGAAATATCAGAAGTAAGTCATGCATTTACTGTGTATTTGTCAATATCTAGAAGTTTAAAGCCAATTTGTCCAAAATATATTAATCTTTTACGATGCAGTAATTTTCTTCTTATTTTTTTCCTTCACTAACCAAAAATAATGTTCAGATTGTATATGAGCTTTTTTTCAGGTTCGCTCTTTATCGCGGGGTCTCGATTGTATTTGGGAAACCTCTAATGTGTTCAACTTCCGATCTGTTAATCTTTCACTTGCGAAATTCCACTAATTTGCTTTCATTTCCATTTTTATATCCAAATAGGTCATTTAGGTATTTTCTCCGAAGATTCAGATTGCGCGAAGTCAATCCGGGTTAAAAGGTCAATTAAGAAAACCTCTTCCCATAATCAATCCGTACGTCTACTGAACACAATCGAGAACCGACGCATTAAGTGCGCAATCTAGCGTTAGGCTGAATTTTGTCAGTAAATATTACCAACCAACAGTTACAACATCACTATATTTACTACTATTTCTTATACAGAGTAAGCAAGAATGCGTATTGACATTAACAGACTGAAAATAACGTAAATTAGAATGTCAGTGGCGTTTGTTGCAGGATTCTACTGCGGATCGTCTACGAGATGTTGTATTTTGAAAATTTCTTGGATCGACACTTGTGCGATACCTGTGGTAATGCACACTAAAGAACAGTTCAAGTCCATCCACTAGTTATGTGAATTCTGACTAGTAAGAAGACAACTGTCATTCACAGAATTTGTTCAAAATTACCACCGGCAGTGCCAATACACTCTCACAATCTGGTATGGAATGACACGTGCTAGCATTTCAGCAGAGCTGTCCGAGCAGGATTTAGTAACAGGTCGTTGCATATATTAGGGTGTAGTTGGTATATCCTTGTAGACAGTGTCATTCATCTTCCATTACAGAAAAATATTTGCAGGCGTCAAATCCTGGGAACGAGCCGGCAGAGGTACAGGTCCTCTGCGCCCAGTCCAGCAATTTAGAAACAACTCGCGAAGATATGCTGCAGTACTTCGTGCACTATTGGCTGGACAGCCATCATGTTGGTACCACTGATTCTTCTTACTACGTCTTCTAGCATGCGTGGAAGAGGGCCTGCTAGGAAACTGCGATAATTGTGCGCATTCAGTATTCAGTGTATGAAGAACGATGGTTCACTATCCCACATCACACGTTTACACTCCGTGGACGCAACCTTTCCACCTGACCAAGTTAACAGGTATTGTCAACAGACCAATAGTGAATGTTTCGGCGGTTTACCTGACCATGATTGGTACATCTGGCTTCATCACTAAACAAGATATCTTATACATTTGAAGTACCCTGTCTCAATGTTCTTCTACAGAAGTTAACTCGAGTGTGACAATCCTTTCCCTACAGCTCTTAATGGAGAGAGATGTGATAGGTGTGGAACCTATGTCGATGGACAATGCGTAGGGCACTTGCCTGATTAATGCCACTTTCTCCTCTAGCGATTGCGCGGGAGCTAACGTGCGGATCAACTGCATCAGCAGCAGGAACATCTATTTCCCCCACTTCTGTCGTCACTTGCTTCCCTGTGTTACGTTGTCTCCGTGTTACACTACCACTTTCATGTAACAGCTTGAAGACGTTGAATATTACTGTGTTTGAGGACTATTGGAATATCTCGCCGCATACACCGTACAAGAAGGAACTGCATTCCTCCTACGCTCTCCATACACCATGAGCACGTCTGCTTTATCTGCATTGATAAATCCCATCGTCCGCTCATGACCTACGTCCTAGACTGTCACACACCACCTGATTAGCAAGTCGCAATGCATTCAGGCAACACACAAGCACGCTGTAAGCAAACGAAACATCGTACCGAGAAACAATGCAGACTGAATGGACAAACAAGTGCTCTTGTCGAAACCTTTCAGATTACGATATCTCGTAAACAACTCGCACTAGAAGTCTGTAGCAAACAGCACTGACATTCTAATGGACCCTAATTTTAGTTTGTTAATGTCAATAGGCACTGTAAAAAAGTTTGCACAGAAAAATACACTTTCTAAGTGTTAGTACGACACGTTTATTGGCTAACATTTAAAGTCCGTGTCTGTCAACTCATTCTGTGAAAACCATACATCAATAATACACATTTCCACAATATTTACGGTGCAAGTTTTAGGTGATTTATTCTGTATATTTGACACGACATATATAAGGTTGTTTGGCTCTTTGCTTTTTCAAAACACATCTAATACCAGATTTCCGTTTCATATTGCTAGAAAACATCCAAAAATCAAAGAAAAAATAATCTCAGGTAGTGTACTTTTGTCACAAGTGTCGGCTGTTAATATAAACTACATTGTACTTCGTTCTCTATGTGACATGTAAAGCATGTTTCATAAATCTGCGTGGATGTCCGTTCTCAGAATTTTGTCAAATAACCACGTTACTCTCTTCATAATCGTCACCTCTACTAGCTCTATAGATAACTGGAAACTAGTAGCACGGTCCGAGTTGTTCGCCTGTTAACCGATTCCGCTAATAAATAATTCTGATTTGGTCAAGTGACTTATCCCTCCGTTTGCTCTGTGTGGGCTTCATTTGTCCCTCAGCTGGCACAGCTGAACCAGAGATAATGGAGCTAGCACACCTCTCTGAGCTGCAACTTCTCTCCAATTAACCAGATCCACTAATTAGATATATTCCAGTCAAGTGACTGCCAACCCTCCTCTCCCATTTTCACTGTCAGGGGTTTGCTTGTCTGTCGGCTCCCACAACAGAACCAGAGACAAGAGCTAGCGCATTACTATGACTTATTGTGCAGGTAACGAGATCCGCAAACTCGATACTCCATCCAAGTGACTTGCCCTTTTGTTCAGGCCCGCTTGTCTACTGGCTGCCATGGCGCATCCTGAGATAATCGGCGCTAGCGCAGTTCTGGGATCTCCTGCTTACTCCAGAAAAATGGCTTTGCTAAACGGATATACTCTGGTCAAGTGACTTTCTCATCCATGTGATCTGTTTGTGCTCCCTCAACAGAACCGGAGATAATCCGAGGTAGTGCTCTACTCGGAGCCCTGACTTATTCGTCGGTTGACATGATCTGCCAGACAGCACATTTCTTTCTGTTTTTTTTCTTTTTTTTTTAATGTCCCATTGGTCACGAAATGGAAATCACAGTGAAAATCAATACAGTTTTACTTGAAACATTTAGGTACGCCTTGCTGCTGCTTACCTAAATGAAATGTATTCGGAGTTGCAGGAATTAAGACAATGAAAATTTGAGTTGGATCGGAACTCGAACCCGGATTTCACACTTTACGAGAGCGGTCGCCTTAATAGCTCTAGGTATCCTAGCACGACTCACAGCCAGATCCCGAATTGCCCATGTCGTCGTCCTTCTGTCGTACCTGTACTCTGCATCCCATTAGTGTTATTCCCGTACAGGGGACACAGGCCCTATATCGGCCGATAAATACGAGATTTCAGTGCCTGCGAAAAGAGTTCGTGTCTTTCATAGGAGCTATAGTCGCCGCAGAACCTGTTCCTTCGGACACTCATGCATGTCGGAAGGAACACTAGTTCATACTTCTCCACAACACAGGAACTGCAATTTCATATTCTTACTTCTCTACATGTTCGCCGCTCCGATCTAGACATTTGTCGTACCGTGGTACCAACTTCTCAATACCCTCGCCTTAGATGACGTCATAGAAGGACTGTGATATCCGACAATTCCTTGGGCTGGTGTGCAGTTAGGTGTCTGTGAAAAAACGGTGTCCTCATAGCCAGCGGTCGATATGTCCATAGTGGGACGAGACCGTGTTGTATGGTAGGTGTTAAAACACCTCCCATCGAAAATGCTGCACGAGCGCCTTTCGTGCACGTGCAGTCAGCGGCCGAGCATTCTCATGAAAAGCGAAACACATGACAGTTACATCGTGTGAGCTGCATCAAATCAAGCTGAAACTCTCGGCAGGCATCTCACACGCGGCAGGAGATACTATTTTAGGCATCTTTACACGCTCACTGTGCACTCAGAACTGAAAAGTGCGATTTGACGCGATCGACGGGCATGCTAGAGACACTGTGCAACACATCTGCACAACGCTTCATTTGATTTTGATTGTGGTTTGAAATTTCATGACCAAACGTATCTCTTATTAGCTGCAAATGGTGAAATTATTTCCTCGAGGTTGTTAACATAACTACAGCTCTTTTAAAATATTGACCCTGGAGGTGTGAAGCTTATGTTTATCTCCCACTGAACTCTGTGTCTCGGGCGTAACTGAGGCTGGTGACCCTTAATTTAGAGTAATTTTGTATTGGAGCTGTGCGAGAATTAATCCAGATCTTCCAGAAAGCTTTCCCGATCAGAGCCACACATCAGGATGTCGCGTAATTAGTCTCGCGCTCTGGTCATCACGAATAGGCGTGGATTCACTCCACAGTCGCGACTGCTTTTTTGGGTGACGTGTGATGCCACGGAATCTCTGTGGCTCAGACGAGAAGAACGTTTCGCTAGTAGACGTTACATGATTATATTAACAGGTTCCATATTTTTGTATTCTGCAATACACTTAAAGGCAAAAAAAAAGACGACCCATCACGAAAGAATTATCCAAATGTGACGGAATTCGGTAGATGTGATGTTCTTGTATAGACAAACAGTCTCAGAGAATTTGAATGATCTATTCAAGCGAAAGAGATTCACATATTGAGCATGTCAGTAACAAATTTCAGGCCGCTGTGGCCGAGCGGTTCTAGGCGCTTCAGTCAGGAACCGGGCTGCTCCTACGGTCGCAGGTTCGAATCCTGCCCCGGGCATGGATGTGTGTGATGTCCTTAGATTAGTTAGGTTTAAGTAGTTCTAAGTCTAGGGGACTGATGACCTCAGATGTTAGGTCCCATAGTACTTAGAGCCATTAGATTAGTAACACATTGGTACACCTCTGGTCTTCATGCTAGCAGTTATTCGGCTTGGCATAGATTGACACAGTTGTTGGATGTCTCCTGAGGTGTATCGACCCAATTCTGTCCAACTGGCGCATTAGATTGTCAAATTCCCGATCTAGTCGGAGGGGGTTGGAGAGAGATCCAGCGACCTTTCTGGCCAAGGTAGAGTTTGGCAAGCACGGAGACAAGCAGTATTAGTTATCGGCGTGTGTGGATGGACATCATCACCCTGAAATGTATGCCCCGGATGGCTTGCCATGAAGAGCAACAAAACGAGACGTAGAACATTGTCGACGTAGTGTTGTGCTGAAGGGTGCTACGGATAAGAACCAAACGGATCCTACTATGAAATGAATGGGCACCTCATACCATCACTCCCATTTGTCGGGCGCTATGGCGGGCATCCCACCGCTATCCAGGGCATCTCCAGACACGTCCACGACCGGCCGTCAGTGGAGCTCAGTTCGAAGCGGACTGATCTCTGAAAACAATTCTACTCTAGTTAATGTGACTTCAGGCCGTAAGTGCCCGACATAACTGCAAAAGGGCTTGTTCCTGTACAAAGTTAAACGGTAGTCGGAGCAAGGAGTGGTGTGAGCTCAGTCGTCCTGGGAACCACCTATTAATGGTCTTTGTGGTCACTGAAGGACCAGTGGCTCGTCAGATCGAAGATGATGATGAATCCGGGGGTCTGAGTGCCTCTCTGACGATTACTAGGTCCTTTGTTCACGCTATAGATCGGTATCGCGTTCTTCCTGACGCTGTGTTCGGTCATGGTTCACCCATTCCTGCCAACGTCATCGAATAGAGGAATTGCTCCTATTCAAATGTCGAGTGATTCTCCGATTACTCCATTCGGCTTGTTTGAGTCGAACCACACATCCTCTCTCAAATGCTCCGT
Source organism: Schistocerca piceifrons (assembly GCF_021461385.2). Classification (NCBI taxonomy): domain Eukaryota; kingdom Metazoa; phylum Arthropoda; class Insecta; order Orthoptera; family Acrididae; genus Schistocerca; species Schistocerca piceifrons. The sequence continues at coordinate 309,299,777 of NC_060145.1, read as the reverse complement.
CTGCATATACTGTTCACGTGACAACCACTGAGGCATAGTTACTGTCCAACTGAGTACACGGAATGAAATTCACAAAGATATGTCCTCTGTTTACTATCGTTGGCAGCTGCACGGTGAAATTTCGCTGCAGCGTCACACATTCATCCATCGGCCCTCAAAATTTATAATTTCACATTTTCGCCTATAACCATCTCAATATTAATTTGTGCCCAATTTTCATAGCTCCTTCATAGTGCGTCGCTTTTATTTGTCTTAGAGTATCTTTGCAAGCTTAAAATGTAAAACGAACTGTTCCATTGTACCAGAAGTAAACTGTACCTCGCTATGGTACTTACTTCTTCGCTTAGAGCTATGGAAAAATGTACGTTGTCGGCAAATGGAAAACTTCAGTCAGAACGCCAGCTCTCGGATGGACATCTTTGACTTGTGCGCAGTCTCCAGAAGAACTTGTTGAATCGGCGAGACGCCGGCAAATAGGTCGCAACACTTTCGTCTGCCACGGGTGGTGGTTTACTTCTCGCACGCGTCCGCGGCGGGAAAACTTTATTTTTCGCTCCGCGAAGCACTTGCAAGGGCCTCGCCTTGCCGAACCATTCAAGCGGAAACGGGGGCCTGCTATCGAGGAGAAGTGCAGCCCGCCGTCGCCGGTTTGCTCCTTTTGTCGCCGTGGAACAAATCCCGCAGCCTGTCCGCGATGTTTGCGGCTGCTCGGCACCCGTAAAAAGGTATCTGTATACGCAAACAGTAAACAAAGTTTTGCTGCGCGCAAACATCGGGCAGTTTCAGATTATCAAATCCTCTTCGACTGACACATACACGAGTAATGTGCGCACTGGAGTTCTAAAGGTCAATCTTTGAACAGGGGCTTAAAATCCAGCCACCTATCTGTACAAATAGTACTTCGCCTAATACACTTAAAAAGGCGGGTTTCTCACGTTCGAAATTAATATCAGCTGTTCATGATTTTTAACTTATTAATATTTTCAGTCTCTATAGTAAGTGTTAATAATTTACGTTCTTTTCAGCACAATGCGTGGTTTATATCTTTTAAGGACATTGTATGATTTCAAGTACATTACTTGGTGTGACTGCTTCTATTTCTACAATAGGTCTGTTTCAGCTGAATAGCCATCATCAGATTACATCTCATAAATAATGTACCAAAATTATGTACCATTACTAATTTTATAGGCAATTATTAAATAGATTTCATTATTACACGTTTATACATTCGTCTGATGATTTTGACATGAATGCAGTATCGGTGGTTCTGGTCTATTTGCTTCATACTTATTTTCCTTTGGAGTTATTCGATTGATAGTGGTTGGTTGTCACCTGATCTGAGTTACTACTTCATGAAGTTGTCAGATTGTAATCTTTGTCATTATTTTAGCGGCAGTTTATTTGACAGATAACCCAGCGATATTGTTTCGTTACAGGCAGTTTTGTTCCCCCAGGGGGTCCACAACTCTTTTGAGGTACATGTGTGGCGAGCACAGGACTCCGAGCTAGTGTAGCTCTCCTCCCTTTCTGGCCTGCATACCTTCCTTTTCCAAAAACCTCCCTGTCCCCGAACCGCCCCCCTCCCGCTCCTGTCGCCCCCCCCCCCCCTGTCCTGACCCTTCCCTTTTCGCTCTCCCTCTCTTTGGGAATTTGTTTTGTGCCTACATCCAGAGACGGACGATTGACGATTGTGAGTGTATGACGTATTTTCTCATCTTTTATCTCTATAATGGAAAGCCTCTGTCCTTACTTTGTCCTTCTCCTTTCCTTGATTCTTCTCTTTACCTTCTTATCCGCTCCCGCGTTTGAGAGTTCTTCTCTTCTTTCCTGTCCTTTGTTCCTCCCTTTCTCTTCCTTTGCTTCCTGTGTGTGTCTGAAGGCTGACCCACATGTTCCCACGCGTATTCGGTGACGGGGTAACGCGTTATTCCCCGCCCCAGGGAGACAATTAGCACATGTACGTACCCCCTGGTGAAGGCCAGGCTCAAGGGGGGGGGGGGGGTGATTATTACCCGAGCTGGTACCTTCCGAAGTGCCAATTGGTCCCTCCGTCTGTTTCTCGGGAGGTGTGACTTGTGGTGTGGACCATCACCTAGGGCGGGAGTGCCCTCAGAAAGGGCATCCACTACTAAGGAGACCACCATCGGAGATGCCGGTAATAATGGTTCGCAATGGTTTCTTCTAAACTTCTGTCCACGAAAGAAGGCTAGATGAGTCTCACACACAGAAAATTCTTCAATCAGTGCCGAAATTCGTAGTTGCTTCTCGGTCTGACGAAGGTCCAGACTTCTCAATAGTAAACCATTTCATTATTCAGAAAGGTGTCGGCGCAATTGCAGGTCCTGTAAAGTCTTGTTCCCGGTTACGAAATGGCAGCTTGTTGTTAGCAACAGACAGTGCCCTCCAGGCACAAAAATTGCTTCGAACTACACTGCTACACACCTTCCCTGTCTGGGTGGGAGTGCAGCATACGCTAAACTCATCGCACGGGGTGGTTTATACCTGATCACTCGACGGATTATGAAATAAGAACATTCAAAATTACCTGTCTGATCACGGAATAACGGCCGTACATCGAGTAATGAAAAGGGTAGGAACTGATTCCGACCCGCACTCTCTTCTTGACATTTGACAGAGTTCAACTTCCATCGAACATTAAAGCGGGATATAATTTCAGTTGGCCCTTACGTCCGCAACCCTACACGTTGCTATCGGTGTCAGAGGTTTAATGGTACCAGCCAGTCGTGTTCCAATACGGTCAAATGCGTTGCCTGTGGCAGAGATGCCCATGAGGGTGAGTGTCCACCCCCGACCCCTCGCTGCATCAACTGTCTGGGCGATCACGCCGCTCCCTCTAGAGATTGTCCCACTTCTATTTTTAAAGATGAACGAAATATTCAGGAAATCTCGATGACGGAAAAGGTGTCTACCTTTGCTGCTCCTAAGTTATTCGTCAGTAGAAAGCCCACTGTGCTCCCACCAGGTGAATACAGCATTGTCCGCGCCTCTCCTCGACCTACCAAGGAGGTAGCCACGCAGACTTGCCACCTCATCTTTAGCGCCACAGTAGGCAGATCGGCCAGCCCCAAGATCGCCTGTTCCACCTCCCCACTATCACCTGATCACTCTGGCTCAACCTTCATCGGCTCCTGCTATATCAAGGCCTCAAAATAGGAACCCTGGACGTCCAAAGACGAGTCTACTTTTTACGTACCGTAACCTCCTTCTTAATCTCAACATCCTGCTTCCAAGAAGGCTCATAACAAACAAAGTACCTCTCCTTCTCCGCCACGGCGCGTCTCTTCTACAGTGCCACACAGTGGTAGCCCCCTCGACTGTCTTCCGTGTCGCAGAGACGCACAGATCACTGGCGGCAGGAGATGCCCCTGAACGATCTATGGATCAGGATCTTCTGCCTCTGGCTGAATCTCGTTCCACGCCATCGGCCACCGGCTGTCATCGGCTGCTGAGTTGAGGGCTACTGTGGTGAGATTTTTCCATTTTCAATTCACCCTATGCCAATTATCCTTTGGAATATCCACGAAATTCGCTCCAATCGGGATGAATTGTCGATCCTCTTACGATGCTACACCCTGCTCTTCTTCTGGTTTAGGAGACAAAGCTACGTTCCCTCATTTCCAATCAATCCGGTTTGATCTCACCTCTGTTGATGGCGCTCTGGCGCTCCGGGGATTTATGATACTTCTCCATGATACTATCTATTATCACCAAATCCCCTTACACAGTTCCTTCCGAACTGTCACTGTACATCTTTCCCTTTCTGAATACACCTTCTCTCTTTGTATCGTATACATTACATCGTTCACACCAGTTGCAAGAGACGACCTCCTTCATCTCCTTGCTCAGCTCCCACCTATCTGGTGCTGGTTGTGGACTTCAAGGCCTACCACCCATCTTGAGGATCTCCGCTTTCTTGTCCGAGAGGTTCCCTATTGATTTACCTCTTATACCAAGCGGATCTTGTTTGCCTTAACACTGGGGAACTTACATTTTAGTCTGCCTGCACGTCAGCCTACTCTCATTTGGACCTTACGGTCAGTATTGTTCAGCTAGCTCGGTACTTTGAATGGTTTGCTCTTGCTGATGCACACTCGAGTGACCATTTTCCGAGCGCCCTTCGATTACAGCCACGACTGCCATTTATGCGAGCAAAACTCTGGCAGTTTTACCAAGTCGATTGGACACTTTTCTCCTCTCTAACAACATATGATGACCGTCAGTTTCCTAGCATCGACAATCAGGTCACTCATATTACGGAAGTTATTCTTACAGCCTTGGGACTTTCAGTACCTCGTACCTCCCCTTTGCTGCGGTGCCCCCCAGTTCCATGTGGAAGGAGGCGTGCCGTGACGCAATACGCTGGCAGCGACGTGCTCTTCGCATTTTCCGCCATCATCGTATGTTGGCCAGCTGTATCTGCTATAAGCAGTTACGTGCGCGATGCCGTCGCACATACGCAATAGCAAGGAGGCAAGCTGGGACTTCTTTACCAGCTCCTTCAACACCTTCACTCCCTCATCTGCAGTTTGAAGTCAAATTCGACGGTTATCCGGCACGTCTAGTTTCTCCCTGGTCTCTGGGCTAACTGTAGCGCAAGATACCATAGTGGACCAAACTGCAATTTGTAACTCATTGGGTCAACACTTTACTGCAAATTTGAGCTCTTCAAATTACCCACAAGCCTCTCCCGAAGAAAAGAACAGTGGAAGTGCGACATCTTGCTTTCTCCTCTCAAAATCGCGAAAGCCATAGTACTGTTTTTTTTTTCTATGCGTGAACTCCAAACTCCAACACGCACTCTCTTCCTCTCGCTATTCCGCCCCAGGACCTGATGGCATCCATGTCCAAATGTTGCTGCATTTATCACACCGTAGTCTGTGTTACCTCCTTCGCCCTTATAATCGAATTTGGACCGACTGTAAGTTTCCCAGAAGATGGCGGGAAGCTATCGTCATTCCTGTTCCGTAACCTGGATAGGGCAAACAACTCCCCTCTACCCCTCTACCTATCGCCCAATCTCATTCACGAGTAGTGTATGTAAGGTTTTGGAACGCATGATAAATTGCCGTTGAGGCTGGTGGCTGGAGTCCCGAAACATTTTAACACTTGCCCAATGCGGTTTCCGAAAGCTTCGTTCTGCAGTTGGCCACCTTGTTGGTCTCTCTACTTATCTTTTGAACAATTTTCTCAGGAAACGCCAAATAGTAGCTATATTTTTTTATCTTGAAAGGGCATACAATATCTGTTGTAGGACAGGCGCCCTCCACACACTCTTCTCTTGGGGCTTTCGAGGTCGGCTACCCCTTTTCATCCGTGAATTTATGACAGAGCGCACATTTAAGGTGCGGGTGAACATTACTCTCTCCCGTACTTCCTTCCAAGAAAACGGGGTGCCACAGGGCTCCGTGCTAAGTGTTGTACTGTTTGTAATCGCCATAAATCCAATTATGGATTGTCTCCTTCCCGATGTCTCGGGCTTCTTCTTTGTCGACAATTTTATAGCTCTCAACGGGCAAGCCTTCTTTAAGCGACGTCTTCAAGTATGTCTCGTTCGCCTCCACTCATGGAGAATTGAATCTGGCTTCAGGTTTACTCCCAGTAAGACTGTCTGTGTAAATATTTGGTGTCGTACTGTGTTTTATCAGCCTTCCCTAGATCTAGGCCCTGTTGACCTTCTGTTTGCGGACTTCACCGAGTTCTTGGGACTTATGTTTGACAGGAAACTGTGCAGGTATTCCCACGTTTCATATCTTTCGGATTTCCGTCTGCAATCCCTCAACACCCTCCGTGTTCTGAGTGGTACCTCCTGGGGAGCGGACCGAGTGGTCCTCCTCCGCCTATACCGCGCATTAGTGTCCTCGAAATTGGACTATGGAAGCACAGTGTAATCCTCTGCGTGGCCATCTATTCTTCGGCGTCTAGACTGTCCACCACTGTGGAGCGTCTGGAGCTTTTTACACAAGCCCCGTGGAAAGCCTTTACGCTGAGACTGCTGAACTTCCGCTGTTCAATCACCGAGCTGCTATGAGTCGTTACGCTAGTCATCAGTTTTCCATGCCTGCTCATCCGAACTATGCCCTTTTTGTCGATGTCTCCTTAGGGTATGCTGGCCGCCCTTCCTCTCTACTAGCACAGGGAGTTCGCTTCCATCAACTGCTACATTCCCCTTTCCTTCCAGTTTCCTATAACTTTCTTGACAAATTGGGGTACGGCGTCACCTTGACTTCGCCCCCGGATCTGCCTTCTCCGTGACCTTTGTCAGCTTCCCAAGGATAGTACTCCCCTTCCCCCCTCCCTCTAGTTTATCGTCGGATATTTGCTGCTCTATGCGCACAAATGGAGGATGCTACATTTATTTACACTGGCGGCTAAAAGCCCACCTTTGGTGTTGGGAGTGCCTGTATTGTTGGCGACGCCAGCTTACCGACGAGTTTTCGGTTCTTACTGCGGAGCTTTACGCCGTTCTCCAGGCTGTTCAATACATCCGTCACCATAAGCGGGTAGTGTATACTTTATGCTCGGATTCACTCAGCTCTCTTCTCAACCTCCAAGCTCTTTATCCTGCCCGTCCTCAGTTCCACAGGATTCAGGACTGCTTCCACATGTCCCACTTGGGAGGCACCTCTGTGTCATTCCTCTGGATCCCAGGGCATGGTGGTATCCGCGGAAACGAGGCAGCCGATGGAATCTGTCTTCCTCGGCCCGCTGTTCGCATGGTTCCCTTAGCCGATCTGCAGAGCGATTTATGTCGTCGTGTTGCTCTTTTATGGCACACACATTGGTCTGCACTTTCCAATAATAAATTACAGGACATAAAACCTCTTCTCTGTGTTTGGACCTCTTCCTCCCGGCCTCGTCGTCGGGAGAAGGTAATTTTAACTAGACTCCCGAATGGGCAGTCAGACACCTTTTACTTCGGTGCTTCTATTCGAATCCGCTACGCGCCCGTAGACAGCTGTCGCCTGATATATTTCTCTTTTAGGGGATAACACGTTCTCATCCGATTGCGTCCTTAAGTTAATCAACGTTAGTGAGGTGACATCGGTCATTTGAAGCTCTTTTCGGGCAAAGCATCCCCCTTAAATACCTATTTTCTAAGATTTCCTTCAATTTTAGTTTTCTCGTTCTTGAGTTTAGCACCCATTGCTGCTGATTTAAATTTCGTTTTTTTTTTTTTTTTTTTTTTTTTTTTTTTACCTTTCACTAAGCCACAGAATGGGAGCTTATGACCGTAGCAGTTTTACGCCCTAAAACCATAATAAAAAAGGTAGTTTTGTTTATCATTGACTGCTATTACGTAGGTGTTGACCCGTGCTTCTGTTACACCTTATTCTTTTACAGTGTGGCTATACAGGGTGTTACAAAAAGGTGCGGCCAAACTTTCAGGGAACATTCCTCACACACAAAGAAAGAAAATATGTTACGTGGACATATGTCCGGAAACGCTTACTTTCCATGTTAGGGCTCATTTTATTACTCCTCTTCAAATCACGTCAATCATGGAATGGAAACACACAGCAACAGAACGTACCAGCGTGACTTCAAAAACTTTGTTACAGGAAATGTTCAAAATGTCCTCCGTTAGCGAGGATACATGCATCCACCCTCCGTCGTATGGAATCCCTGATGCGCTGATGCAGCCTGGAGAATGGCGTATTGTTTCACAGCCGTCCACAATACGAGCACGAAGAGTCTCTACATTCGGTACCGGGATTGCGTAGACAAGAGCTTTCAAATGCCCCCATAAATGGAAGTCAGGAGGGTTGAGGTAAGGAGAGCGTGGAGGCCATGGAATTGGTCCGCCTCTACCAATCCATCGGTCACCGAGTCTGTTGTTGAGAAGCGTACGAACACTTCGACTGAAATGTGCAGAAGCTTCATCGTGCATGGGCCACATGTTGTGTCGTATTTGTAAAGTCACATATTCTAGCAGCACAGGTAGAGTATCCCGTTTGAAGTCATGATAACGTGCTCCATTGAGCAGTACATACTGACGAAACTAAAATGAGCTCTAACACGGAAATTAAGCGTTTACGGACACATGTCCACATAACATTTTTTCTTTATTTGTGTGTGAGGAATGTTTCCTGAAAGTTTGGCCGTACCTTTTTGTAACACCCTGTATACGTATATTTTAACTTACGGTGTTATACACAGATTTTCGTAGTTGTGTAGTGTTAGTTATAACATACTTTACTTATTATTTGCAAGTCCATATGCTATCGCTCGATACTGTGATTGTGATCCTTTTACGCAGACAAATTTCGGTGAAAGCTAGATTTAGTCCTATGTATTCGTTCGTCTTCCATTATAAATTTAATTAAACATTTCTTTCTTGTTATTTTTATGCTATACTTTTTCTTTAATTTTAGTCAGTGTGTCTTTCTGTCTACTTGCCGACAGGTTTTCCAACGATACGATACTTTCACTAAGTAGAAACCGTCACGGTATGTGGGTGGCATTAGCTACTTAGAATGTAAGCCCAGGACGGCTTGTCATGGAGGGCAACAAAACGGGTCGCAGAATATCATCGACGTACCGCTGTGCTGCAAGGGTCTTCCTAGGAAAAGGTTTGGCACCATAGACCATCAATCATGGTGGTCGCACCGTATGGCAGGCGACAGGTTGTTATCTCATCGCTGTCTAGGCGCCTCCGCACACATCTTCGGACTGTTACGACTGGCGTAGAATGTCTTCAGTGATGATTATCGCTTCGAACTGAGCCTTGATGACCAGCGAGGACGTGTCCCGGGACGCTATAAACAATGGTGAGATACCAGCTTGATTGTCGCCCGCTTTATGGTGCGACAACCGGGAGAGATGGTCTGGGGTGCAGTTTCTGTTCACAGCAGACCTCCTCTGGTCGTCATACGCGGCATCTTTGCAGACAGCGGCCCGTGGACGATATTCTACGCCCCGTTTTGTTGCCCTTCGTGACATGCCGTCGTGAGTAACATTTCACCAAGATAATGCCCGCTCGCACTGCTTGCATTCGTGCTTGCGAAACACTACATTGGCCAGCAAGGTCACCAAATCTCTCCCCAATCGACAGCGTTTTGTGCGTTATGGACAGGACCCTCTAACCAGTTCGGGATTTTGACGATCTAACGCACCAGTTTGACAGAATTTGTCTCGATATCCCTGAGGACATCCAACAATTGGCAATCCGTTTCAAGCCGAGTAACTGCTTCTATAAGGGCCAGACGTGGACCAACAAGTTACTGGTTTGCTCAATTGGTGAATTCTTTTCAATAAATCATCCAATTTTTCTGAAAAGTTAATTATTTATTTGTTTGTTTGTACAAGTACGTTACTTCCACCGATTTCCGTCCCATTTTATCACTGTCATAGAATATATATACTATTTGTGCAGACTTCAGAAGGTCAAAGAATGAAACAAGCATGTATCTGGCAGTCCTTACACTTTCACCACAGAAAAAGAAAGAGATATATCCGTCTTTTCCGTGTGACGGGCTCCGTATTATATCATGATGGAATCCTAAAAAACAGCGTTGATTTCGAATCAGCAGCGATTTCAGCCCTAAGAGTCGTGCTCCCATTAGTAGAAGAACACAGGTACGATTTACACATTAAGAAATCTCTCTGGAGGGAAGTATAGAGTCTGGGAATTTCTCGCGAATACATAGAAAATGAAGAAATAAGGGAGCAAATCCGTATGTTAGCTGCTATGATTTGATCAAACATAACAAGAGCCCCCAAAAAACTTTTTTTGAAAGACACAGCTTTAATCTTTGGGATTTAATTACCGGCTGAAAGCCACTTTAGTTTAAAAACGGCCGAAGACCAATAACCTAAAGCGCAAGCATAATCAGAAATTTAAAAGGCAAGCCTTATCTTACAACAGTTCTTTAGTTAGGCCGAAGGCCGGAAGAATCAGACACTCCAAGAGCAAACAAGTTAAATTCAAATCGGCTGAAGGCCTAACACTTAAAACTTCATAATATTAATTTTTATTAAGTACCAAAATCCTTACGTGAAACAGTTCTTTAGGCTGAAGGCCTTAAGAGGAAAATAACTCAAACTCAAAATCGGCGGAAGGCCCAACACTTGAAACGTTATGTTTTTAGTCGTACCTGCGAGGCTACATTTAAAACCACTTTTATTACATGCTATCAGTTTCTAAATAGAAATGAATAGAATTACTTGTCCAGGATAAATCATTAAAATCTTGAATATTTTATGTTGTTGGATAATAGGTCAACCACTTTCGTTGCTGCTTATTGAGCACCTTTCTGACCTCTGACGGCCTTAATAATGCACAATACAGATTACTTTTCCTCTAGTGTTACAGGTGTAACTGTTTTCTCAACTTGTGACGGATTATTTGCAATGAATTTCATTAGTGATTATATGTACTATGACGGCCTCAGTTGGAATATTTATTTCCTTGAAGAGGTATCCACGGGAAGACCGCGGTCAACACAACCTATTATTCTTACTGCTCGCTTTTGTGCAATCAATAATACTGCTGAGTTACCCCGGAAAATAATTCCAAGACTCGTTATTTACAAATATGGAAAATATGTTTATTTGTTTGTCTGCAAGACTAGTAATTATAAAAAGATCAAAAGTATGTGATTTTTTATTTGAGAACAGCAGTTCAAAAATGGTTCAAATGGCTCTGAGCACTATGGGACTTAATTTCTGAGATCATCAGCCCCATAGACTTAGAACTACTTAAACCTAACTAGTCTAAGGACGTTACACACATCCATGCCCGAGGCAGGATTCGAACCTGCGACCGTAGCGGTGCGCGGTTCCAGACTATAGCACCTAGAACCGCTCGACACCACGGCCGGCTGAGAACAGCAGAATAGCAGTAATACGGTTCTTCCAGTTCAAGTATCCATCAATGTACTCCCTAAAATTTGAAGCATTCTCCCTCTCATGTGATACATCAATTGTTGGTATGAACATTTCTCGTACGATTTGAATATGGTGTATTTCTTCGAAATTTAAGGAGTCAATTTTTTTAGAACCACTTAAAATTTTTTGAAAAGGATCAACAATATCTTTGTTAGACCCAGAAGAAGGCCGGTGTAACCTGTGTGATTCCTTTTGTGATTTGTCTCCAGTCAGTAAAATTTTTTACCTTCCGATATTCCTTGAATTATTCATTACAACTATTTTGGATTCAGTTTTTAGTAAGACTCAAACTAGTAGTGTGTAATGTAGTTCTCGGCATTTTCTAAGAAACTGTAAGATCTACATAAACAGATGCCTCAGAAAGATCACAAAAAATAAGATCTTGCGATATTTTGTCACTTAAGGCTTGTAGTATTTGATGAATTAACGTACACTGAAACGCCAAAGAATCTGGAATGGACATGCGTATTCAAATACAGAGATATGTAAACAGAATACTGCGCTGCGGTCGGAAACGCCTATATAAGACAAGTGTATAGTACAGTTGTTAGATCGGTCACCGCTGCAACAATGACAGGTTATCAAGATTTAAGTGAGTTTGTACGTGTTGTTATAGTCGGCGCGCAAGTGTTGGAGCATTGAATCTCTGAGGCGGCGATAAAGTGGGGACTTTCCCGTTCGACCATTTCCACGAGTGTACCGTGAATATCAGGAATCCGGTTTTTTTTTAGTTTATTATTTCGTATGGTTTTAAATACAATATCAGATTACATCAGTAATACAGCGTCAGATTACATCTGGTAGATTTTGAGACAAAAGATATATGTACAGTACACACTGTTTATAAGGTAAAATGCTGATAACGACAAACATATATAATATCAAGTCACATAGAATAAAATAATAAGTCATGTATAATTCCGTAAGTTGACCATGTAGTTGGCAATACTGTACTGCTCAAGGATGGATGTCCAGTCCCTTCAGCCAGGCGGTAACTTCTCCTATAAGCAAATGAAGGTCGTGGAAGGTGCCTTGGAATTTACTTAAAGGGCATTCAGTGGCGATGTGCTGTAGTGACTGTTTGTTGTGTCCACAATCGCAGTCAGGTCCCATTTATGAATCCAGTAGTGACAATTTCCATGACCTGTTCGGAACCGGTTGGGTGATGTCCAGGATCTTCTTGGTAGCTCAAACCCGACAGGGCGTTGGTTCAGATCTTTGATTAGATTATTTGAGTCTGGGTTGGAGGAAGAAACTTCTCAGCGCCAAGCATCATCAATGTTAAAGTTGTGTCTTACGAAATCCTCTCCCACCTTCCATGATGGTTTGCGAGACCGTATTGGAGACTGGAAGGCGGGGCCTTGATGGATAGGAAGTTGACGTTTGTCTAGGCATTTTTGCCACTCCTTTTTTCAGTGCTAGCTGTCTTCGTAAATGTGGAGGATGGATGTTGGACAGAACAGGGAGCCACTGGGTTTCTGTTAACTTGGTGGTTACCGATATCCGCCTCATAGTATTATTGAGGTGAGTATCTACTGATTTTGTATGGGCGCTATTTAACCACGTAGAGCTGCAGTATTCTGCTGCTGAATAGCCAAGAGCAAGGGCCAATGTCCTGAGGGTTACGACATTCGTTCCCCAGACATTTCCTGTCAGTTTTTGGATTAGCTCTATTTTGCAGGCTGTCTTCTACAGGTGGGCTCAGAAGGTGAGAGTGCGGTCATGTGTTACTCTCATGTATTTTGGTTGAGGGTTGTATCTCAACATTTGTTTTCTGAAAGCGATTCTGGGTGCATAGTGTGCCTGCTTGTTGTTTAGGTGAAAGTAGGTAGTCTCTGTCTGCATAGAGTTGGGTTTAAATCGCCATACTTAGAAATATTCATCCATTTTTTCAGGTCGTTTTCAAGAGCAATTTCTGATGTCTCGAAGTCGACAGATAGGCTAATTAAACATATGTCGTCGGCGTAAATGAACTTTTTGGAGTGAGTGTTTGGTAGGTCAGATATGTACATATTGAAGAGCAGAGGCGAAAGAACTGATCCCTAGGGAAGGTCGTCATTGAGTTTGTAGTTGCGGCCTTTCTTGCCATTATGGTATACTTCGATGTGTCTTTTTTGACAGTATGTTGTTAAGTAGTGTGGCAGTTTTTTATAAGGTATAATGCTTAGGAATTTCAGCATAATTCCTTGTCTCCACCCTGTTATAAGCAGACGATAGGTCAATAAATACAGCTGTGGATTTTTTCTTTTCTTCAAAGCCACTTTCGATATGTGTGGTTACTGCTAGTACCTGGTCGCTGCAGCTCCTTTTAGATCTAAAGACAGCCTGTTCTCCTCAGGAGTGGGTTTTATTCTGTTTAGAATGAGCCTCTCGAGCAATTTATAGCAGACGCGCAGGAGAGTTGTGGGTCTGTAGTCTTCAGGGTACTTTCCTTTCTTTCCCAGTTTTTGAACTGCTATGATTTTGGTTCTCTTAAAAAGAGATGGCAGGCTTCCAGTCTGTAAAATATTGATGAATAATTCTGTCATCCACCGTAGAGCATTGGGGCCGCAATGCTTCAAAAATTCTGGGTATACGCCGTCGAATCCGGTAAAACATCTAATCTCCGACACTGCTGTGGTGGAAAAAGATCCTGCAAGGACGGAACCAACCACGACTGAACGTGACAGAAATGCAATCCTTCCGCAGATTGCCATAGATTTCAGTGCTGAGCCGTCAACAAGTGTCACCGTGCGAACATTAAACGAATCATCATCGATGTGGGTTTTCGGAGCCGAAGGCCCACTAATGTAACCTTGATGACTGCACGGCACAGAACTTTGCTCCTCTCCTGGGCCCGTCAACACCGACATTGGACTGTTGATGACTGCAAACATGATGCCTGGTCGGACGGCTCTCGTTTCGTATTGTATCCAGAGGGTAGACGTGTACAGGTATGGAGACAACCTCATGAATCCATGGACCTTGCATGTTGACAGGGAACTGTTCACGCTGCTGGAGGCTCTGTAATGGTGCGGGTCGTATGCAGTTGGAGTGATATGGGACTCCTCATACGTCTAGATACGATTCTGAAGGGTGTGACACGTACGTAAGCATCCTGTGTGATCACCTACATTCATTCATGTTCATTGTGAATTCTGACGGACTTGGGCTATTCCAGCAGGACAATGCGACACCCCATACGTCCAGGACTGCTACAGAATGACTCCAGGAACACTCTTCCGAGTTTAAACACTTCCGCTGGCTACCAAACTCCCCAGACATGAACATTATTGAGCATATCTGGGATGCCTTGCAACGTGCTGTTCAGAAGAGATCTCCACCCCCTCGTATTCTTACTGTTTATGGATACCCCTGCAAGATTCATGGTGTCAGTTCCCTTCAGCACTACTTCAGACATTAGTCACGTCCATGCTACGTGTGTTGCGGCACTTCTGCGTGCTCGACGGGGCCTTACACGACATTAGGCAGGTGCACCAGTGGCTTTGGCTCTTCAGAATATATATGGCTTAGCTAAGCAACCCTCTTGGAATCCAATCTGTGGTATTGTACGGAAATTGTTTTTGCTTAAATGTGAGGCTATGCTTGCATATATTACTTTATCGAGTATTTTGGAAAACTCTCAGTTAATTATGTAAGTCTTTCATGTCACCTTTCTTATTAAGCGGTTTAAACGTTGCATATCTTCATCTTAAGAAATGACACAATTTCAGAGACTGTCCTGGTTACGTACAGATACGGTTTTATGTATATAGACTGAAGCGGCAAGTGAAAATCTGCACCAAGGCATGGAATCGAAACCGGGTCTGCTGCTTACTAGGCAGGTGCGTTGGTCACTAAGCCACATTGGCACAGCGTTTGACATGACTGGACGGATTACAGTGGCACACCTCCCCCCTTGACCCGAATTCTCAGAGTGGCCCCAATCTACTTTACATTCCCCCTTACACACTAACAGAATTGATAAGGCTCTGCATGTTCTGGATTCCTTGCCCTGGTACAAATTTTCACTCTCCGTTTCAGTCTAGATACATAAAATTATATCTTAATATGTCTGGAAAAATTCCCTGTGACGGTGATGTATACATACATGACTACGGATGTTACTTATTAAGTTAGAACAACTGCTTATAATTCTGTTTGAAATTCCATCAATATCATACAAGCTTTTGTACCTGCCGGGCAAGTTGTGGAGTTACGACGTGGGTGTTACTTTATCCTTTCACTGGGTGCAGTTCACAGTACACCGAGAGAGCCGACCCGCGCCTCTGCGTCTGGCGACGCTAATCGCATCCAGGCGTCGCGTCGTCACTGCCGACGCCACTGGCTCCCAGTCACTCGCAATCGATACGCGCCACTAGGGACAGTGGAGCCCAGCCAACAGGTCGGCACCGCGAGCGGCCGACCGCAAACACACTCCCTATCAGAGCTCTGCGCGGGTAGCGCAAACGCTATACTCATCTGCACCCCATCTGCTAGTCCCTTACCCACATCGCATCCGGATCTAACCTACGTCCCTCTACAAGTGAAAGTAAGAAAGCCGCCCTCGGTGCTCTAAACCAAATACCGTCGTAGTCAGAGAGCCAAGGGTTAGCCAAAGCGAGCTGATAGGGAAGTGTCCGGCAGAAGCCATATACAACTAAGTGGCAATAATATGAGGCTTAGCTAGGGGCCCAAGTGATTTCTTCCAACGCACTCACAAGATTGGAGCCCCTAGGTGGGGGTGTTGGCATCTCAAGAAAGGAAAATTCAGGATCGGAAAAAAGGAAAGGTGTGATGTTGTGAGGTCTTTTGTGTCGGTCACCTCTACCTGACGCCTGCCCGCCACGAGAGACTCTGCCAGTAGCTATGCTGTGACCAGTATAGCCGTCTGCTCCATTTAAACACAAACACTCTAGTTCCCATGGACGGTGGTGAGTTAAGGCGACGTCTTCTCGAGAGGAGAAGTCAAAAGTGTCAATATTTGTTTACGATCGATAGCAATAATTATTGTAGTTATTACTGTCTATTGTTAGCGATTCAGGGCTTACCTCCGGTATATCAACTGCTGACTTTCATTTGAATTAATCTTGTTGCCTTTTCATCAACACAGAACACTGACGCAATAATCGAAAATTGCACAAACTGACATTAAGTATACTCTGTGACACTCCACCCTTTGGAACCTCCGGTTCATGTTCCGAACCCTATTTTTGTTGCACGTACGACGTAAATTAGGCGCGGTATCATATCTGTGATCTCCTAACAGTTCTCTTAAACATATTTTAAAGTACGCACTACAAACTCTGGTTACACTGAGAGATGTAGAATGTTACCATGATTTAATATTACGTTAAATTAACGTAAATTTCATGAACGAACTACATTAATATTAAATCAACGTACACTTGATGCACTAACTATACCTTAAATATTCGTGACTAAAGCATATAACACGAGTTGATTTAACTTCCCCAACGTTGCGAAAGTGTTTCGCAGATTAACTCAAAAATATCTTTTAGTGATTTCGACAAAACACTTTAACTTATGGAAGCACCTGTAGTATGAGAGGCGATAGCTTTCATGAACAGCTACTAAGCAGTAATTTGACAACATTTTTTAAACCCATTTTATTGTTTCTTGTTATCAGGTGGCTGCATTATATCTACAGAATGAACTGTTAATTTACCTTTTGAGTGCATCGAATTCCGTGTTGCCTCACAATGAAAACAAATCTCACTCATTAATACTCGAAAAGAAAATGTAAATCAAGGATAACTTTAAATTTTAAATCGGGCGATAGAGGCATAGCTGGATGGCTGCGCGGTCCTAGGAACTACAGTCTGGAACCGCGCGACCGCTACGGTCGCATGTTCGAATCCTGCCTCGGCCATGGATGTGTGTGATGTCAAATGGTTCAAATGGCTCTGAGCACTATGGGACTTAACTTCTGAGGTCATCAGTCCCCTAGGACTTAGAACTACTTAAACCTAACTAACCTAAGGACATCACACACATCCATGCCCGAGGCAGGATTCGAAACTGCGTCCGTAGCGGTCGCGCGGTTCCAGACTGTAGCACCTAGAACCGCTCGGCCACCCCGACCGGCTATGTGATGTCCTTAGGTTAGTTAGGTTTAAGTAGTTCTAAGTTCTAGGGGACTGATGACCTCAGAAGTTAGGTCTCATAGTGCTCAGAGCCATTTGAACCAACAGGCATAGCATACAGTTGATATATCCAACTTGTTTTCAAGACTTGTAATTTTTTTTCGAATAGCACGAAATATTATACTGTTAAACGGACCACTAGATTGCTAGTTATTCTACTGACAGCACAGATGACAAGCATCCATAGCTGAAGGTATTCTTCCTCCGCTCTCATTTGCCCCAGGCCTTCATCATCAGTGAGCGTGGTGTCCTATGTGTATTTATAGGCTGTAGGTGAGGGTAGTGAATGCGTGTATAGTGCAGTTCTATGTTCTTGTAGTATGATAACGATGATAGTGATGAGAAAAGGGAGAGGGTGAAACATGGTGCCGGCTCTTAGACTACTGTCATCGAATAGCATAAAAGGGGATGCCGTAATTAACGTCTCCATAGGAAAGACAGATCACCATAAACATTGTTACATGCCATTACTTCATGAGTCATTGCATAGCGATCTGAAATTTAATGCCGACAGTGGTGCAAAGACTGGCGATCAGCAACTTCACGCCACCATCTCTCCTCCACTTTCCGGCCAAGCCAAATACTAGCAGGTAAATCACACCCAGGAAAAGAAAATGCATTATTCGATTAGGACGGATATTGGTAGGTGTAACTTATAGGTACAGACAAACAAATGAATACGATTTCAGAAAAATTTCATGGTTTTTTCATGGGAAATTGCTTCACAAATTGAGCAAGTCAATAACGCATTGGTCCACTTCTGGCCTTTATGCAAGCAATTATTCTGCTTGGCATTGATTGATAGAGTTGTTGGACGTCTTCCTGAGGGATATGGAACCAAAGTCTGTCCAATTCGCGCGCTGGATCGTCAAAATCCCTAGTTCGTAGGAGGGCTCCACCCGTAGTGCTCCGAAGTTTCTCATTTCTCAGTTCAACTGTGGAGAAATCCGGCGACCTTACTGGTCAAGGTAGGCTTTGACAAGCACGAAGACTAGTAGTATAAACTCATCATGTGCAGGTGGGCATTATCTTGCTGAAATGCAGCACACGTGTAGCTTCCTATGATGGGCAACAAACGAGACGTAGAATATTGTCAATGTACCGATGTTCTTTAAGACGGCTGCGGACAGTAACCAAAGGGATCCTACTATTAAGAGAAATGACGCTCCACACCATCACTCTTGGTTCTATGACCGTATAGTGTGCGACAGTCAGGCTGGTATCTCACCGCTGTTCCGGGCGTCTCCAGACTCGTATTAGGCCTGGAATCATCCCTCAGGGGGACATCCACCAATTCTGTCATTGACAAGCCAAATATCTGCTTGCATATGGGTCAGAAGTGTACCAACTCGTTATTGATTTGCTGAGTGTGTGAGTTTCTTTCCGTTGAATAAATCAAACGTTGACCATAATATCTGTTTACTGGCGTACTCATTCTTGCCGTATCCCCTTATATGTCACGCAACCTGAACCTTAAACCTCAGATTAATCATTCGTTCTTCTGTACATGTACCGATTTCTGTCCCATTCGGATAATTCCGTCTCGGTGCACCTTTTTCTCCACCACCAGGACTCGATCCGTCTGACCTCCAAGTCGAGCGCCACAGCGCAGCTGAAAGTTAGCAGCCTCGGCTACGGATGCTGTTGCAGACGACAGAAATCTGCACGCAAGCTGACATTATGCGCTCATTGACCAAAGACAATACAAAGATCGGCAGTTTGGTAGCACGCACGATAAACTTTCTTAACACGCGCTCTACATTTACAGATTACATGAGGCCTAGATTCACATTCAGCAAATTCAGTAACATTTAACCTAAGCATGGCTCCAGGCTTCAAGGCGATCTGCACCGCGTGGTGTATTCTGTCATTACGGCCCATATCTTGACCATAATTTCTGTTTGGTGGTGCACTCATTTTCGTCGTCTCTCTTGTCACGCAGTCGAAATCTGGAACCGCAAAGAAAATTAAAGTCATACCCTGTTTACTTTTCCAGATTTTTCAAGTAAAATTGAAAATACCACTCTACGGCGTCCTGTCACGCGGCTCCCCCCGTCGGAGGTTTGAGTCCTCCCTCGGGCATGGGTGTGTGTGTCGTCCTTAGTGTAAGTAAGTTTAAGTTAGATTATGTAGTATGTAAGCTTAGGGACCGATGACCTCAGCAATTTGGTCCCATAAGACCTTACCATGAATTTCCAAACTGTAGTGTTACAATACATGACACGTGTCGTAGAAAGACAACAGAGCATTCAAAAGCTCGGTTTGACACCGGCATTCAGAATCTTCCTAATGATAAGATCCTTGAATAATTATCACGAGCATTTTAATAATATCCTGTTAGTGGGGGGGGGGGGGGGGGGGGAGGGTGTATAGAAACGAACTTCCACGGAAAAACAGGTGACTGGGTGTCACTTGTGTCATACGTACGGAAATGAGATTTCCACACTCCTATACATCCCTAGGTCCACTGTTTCTGATGAGATAGTGAAGCGTAATCATGAAGGGACACGTACAGCATAAAAGCGTACAGGTCGATCTCGTCTGTTGACAGACAGAAACCAACGACAGTTGATCGTAATGTGTAATAGGCAGACATCTATCCAGACCATAACACAATAATTCCAAAGTGCCTCAGGATCGACTGCAAGTGCTATAACAATCAGGCCGCAGGCGAGAAAACTTGGATTTCATGGCCGAGCCGCTGCTCATAAGCAACACACAACGCCGGTAAATGCCAAACGACGCCTCGCTTGGTGTAAGGAGCGTAAATATTGGACGATTAAGCAGTGGACAAAAGTTGTGTGAAGTGACGAATCACAGTATACAATGTGGCGATCCGATACTAGGGAGTGGGTACGGCGAATGCACGGTGAACGTCATCTGCCACTGTATGTAGCGCCAACAGTAAAGTTCGGAGGCGGTGGTGTTATGGTGTGGTCGTGTTTTTCGTGGAGGGGGCTTGCTCTCGTCGTTGTTTTACGTGGCACTATCACAGCACAGGCCTACATTGATATTTTAAGCACCTTCTTGCTTCCCACTGTTCAAGAGCAATTCGGGGATGGCGATTGCATTTTTCAACACGATCGAGTGCCTGTTGATAATGCACGGCCTGTGGCGGATTGGTTTCACGGCAGTAACATCCCTGTAATGAACTGGCCTGCACAGAGTCCTGACCTGAAACCTATAGAACGCCTGTGACTTCGTGACAGACCTCACCGACCAACATTGATACCTCTCCTGAGTGCAGCACTCCGTGAAGAACTGGCTACCATTCCCCAAGAAACCTTCCAGCACCTGATTGAACGTATGTTTGCGAGACTGGAAGCTGTCATCAAGGCTAAGGGTGGGCAAACACCATATTGAATTTCAGCATTACCGATGGAAGGTGCCACGAACTTGTAAGTCATTTGCAGCCAGGTGTTCGGATACTTTTGGTTACATAGTGTCTATACATACACAAATAGAACTAAGCATATACGCTACGGTTTAATGCACATATAATTGCAAAATGTTGTTCAAAACGGCTACCATCGGCCAGTTGTGTCAAAGGTTTTCTGGAGATCTCTGTTGCAAATAAATGTACCGTAAATGCCTTCTCACATGTTTTCAATTGAGACTTTCCCTTAACATTATCATCTGTCCTGGCTGTAATCTGGAAGTATCCTCTTACGTTTATCTTTCTGGACGTCGACTTGGTCCTGATATGACGCTTTTGATGGAACATCAACTACTAAAATTTGGTGATAATGTTAGGATTCGATATGGAACTGTGTAAAAGGAAATATGTATTTTTAGGCTCGAAAGTGTTTCGTCATTTCTGGATTATTTGCTACCTTAAATTTTAATGCTTCTACTCAAGTGGAGAAAGGGCATTTCCCCATGTTTATATTGGAAAGGTAGCAGATGCTTCAAAGGCTACCTGGGGATCCACTTTGAACTATTAGAATAAACACTGTTGTGAACAAGCGCAAATTTGCTTATCAGGTACTTATTCATGGCTTTGACCGACATTTGTAGTTCATCTGCAAGACAAATTCCTGCACTGCAACATTATTGCCGTACTGAAGTGATTTCGTAGACCAGAAACTTATGATTTAGTCTAATAATGGTGCTGTAAGGACAACGAATAGAAGCGTGATTTTAAGTTACTCGACAAAATGTTTATGGCCTGCCGCAGTGGCCGAGAGGTTGTAGGTGCTTCAGTCTGGAACCACGCGGCTGCTACGGTCGCAGGTTCGAATCCTGCCTTTGGCATTCATGTGTGTGATGTCCTTAGGTTAGTTAGGTTTACGTAGTGCTAGCTCTACGGGACTGATGACCTCAGATGTTAAGTCCCATTGTGCTTAGAGCCATTTCAACTATTTTAAAATGTTTATGACCGATAATTCTACGGCATGGAGATCAAGTGATAAAATAATATCGGGAACCCAGATTTTAAAATAAAAAGCACGTTGCTAAATAAACCGAATGGGTGTAGTTGAGATATGTGCAAATTCCCCTCCGCAGTCCGACGCTAGCTGTTAGTAAATTATTCAACAAATTTCATTTGCATGTCACTGCGGGAATAGCGAATCGCTTGGGCCGTTACCTTCAAATCCGTTGGAAAATGTTTTTCTTTCATGTCGTCTTTTCCTCTTCCAAACGTGCTGTCGTTTAGATTACAATCCTGCCATTCAGAAAGTCAGGGATGTGGAGACAAACCCTGCGCTTACATAGTTATAGTGTTTTACTGAAAACAGCAAGTATTTTTCTGAAGCACAATTTGTTCAATATAGCACGTGAAAGAGTACAGTTTATCTGATCGTCGGTATCATGCGATAGTGTTTGTCGTTGATCTAGTATCCATGCAAATAGCAGACAGAAAGGAGCGAAATGAATGAAATAATGTCGGAGGAGAGTAAATTCTGTGCTCTTTCATGCTTTTTCGTTCTGTTAACTCTCAAAACTACTGTGTGTTCTGTCTGACGACGTCGGTAAAATATTCCTTGAGTTTTACATAAACAGCCAGCATCATCGTCTGGATATCAAGAGCAGGATACTAGGTAAAATATTACGGAGTTCTAGGAATTCCATTCGACGAAACACACGCGGTGCTGGGTACTGAGAAGACCACCACCAACACCATCGTCACATCACACCTTCATCATCGTTAGCACTTAGACAAATTTTTCAGTCGTTACGATCTTTGGCTGTAGACACCTATGCTGTTCTTACATGTTTCATAATTCCGTCCATCCATTTTTCTTGAGCTGCATCTGCCGGACGTTAGAGCAAACAAAGACACACCTTTTGGTATATTTATCAATTAATAATGTATATAACCCGTTACCAGCGATGAGGATGTCCTAAGAACCTTTATTAGAGCCAATTTTGTTGGTAATGCGAATTCAGCTACTGTCCGATCAATCTCTGTGACAACTCACGAAATGTTTCCTTCATCTTAGAAATCAAGTCGGAGTTAAAAGGGCTTAACTCTGGAGAATATGGTAGATGGTAGAGAACTTCTCAATCTCATCGACCGAAAACTCAGTCACAGCTTGCATCATATTCATCGGAGCGTTGTCCTGAAAACTGATGGGTAGTTTCGCAGAAAGATTCATTCTTAAAGGTGGTACGAGTTTGCGTTCCAAAGGTGAACTGTAATGAAGCCCTTTGACGGTATAGCGTTGGGGAACTATATGTGTTAGGACAGCACCACCGTAGTGGGACACGAAAATAGCGCTATTCAGCATAATCCTATGCTAGTTTTACTGCAAAATGGTGATATGTTCGAGTAACGGTGGTGGAATTGGATAGAGAACACGTACCCTTCTCTTCAAAGCAGGCGACAATTGCTCAATAATAGTGAGATTTGGGAAATGCGATGGCCAGGGAGATGCGACAATTCATCCTCATGCTCACAAAACCAGTCCTGAACGATTCTAGCTGTCGAAACAAGGACACCGCCGTCTCGTAAAACATCATCACCATTTGATAACTAACATTGTAGAATACGATGGATTTGATTAGACATGATAGTCACATGATCCATGGAAATAATACGAACTTGCAGAGTAGCCATGGGACTCATGGGATACCACGATATGGTTTTCAAAATCATCACCTACGCCCCCTCCCTCCCCATTTCAGTCTTAAGACGTAATGCGGTCACAAATAGGAAAAATTATCTGAAATAAGCGATGATGATGAGGTCCCATACTCCGAGGAGCGTAGGGAACGATGCGGGAGACCCGCACCGCCGACTAGGCAAGGTCGTAGCGGAGGTGGTTTGCCATTGCCTTCCTCCGACCGTAATCGGGATGAATGATGATAATGAAGACAAAGCAACAACACCCAGTCATCTCGAGGCAGGGAAAAATCCCTGACACCGCCGGCAATCGAACCCGGGACCCCGTGCGCAGGAAGCGAGAACGCTACCGCAAGACCACGAGGTGTGGACCTGAAATAAGTATCACCCGACAAAATGAAACTCTTACATTGTTCCATGCTCCAGATTTTGCTGCTTCAGCACGACGTCTTCCTGTTACGAGAATCTGCATCACTGATCTGAGGTTTGGGAATCGCAATTCTCCTGCGATTCCCAGCTTATGGAGCTCCCTACATGTTGTTTTGGTGCTGAGAGTGTTCGCGAGAGCGAAATTCCGTTCTGTAGTGGCTTTTGCAGTTGCTCTCTTCTTATTTTTCGTCACAATCCCCTTAAATGACTGTGCATCACGATTCTTCTACACACTGCGTTGTGATTTAGAGTGTGCTGTATGAATCTTCTCTACTGTGTCTCTTGACACACCAAACACTTCGACGCTCCTGGTTACAGAAGCACACACCTTGCGAGCGCCTACAGTTTGTCCACGTTCGAGTGCATTATTCTCCAACATAACGCACTCACAATTACATAGAACATCTTATGCGGCACTGGATTGAACAGCGCAGGTAGACGAGCTGCTGGCCTGTTCGTTCCCCCTACTTAAGTCCTATTGAGCATGTGTAGGGCGCATTGCGAAAGCTACTCCAGCGTGTCCACTTGTACCAATACCCATTCTGCAATTGTCAACCGCGCTGATAGATGAATGTAACGTATTGCCGCAAGGGTACCTTACGCACCTTGTGGTCAGCGCATGAGCACGTTGCAGTGCATGGCGTCTGTGGCGATAACACACCTTTTAAAATGTTCAGGGGAACATCATAAAGCCGGCCGCGGTGGCCGAGCGGTTCTAGGTGCTTCAGTTCGGAACCGCGCGACTGCTACGGTCACAGGTTCGAATCCTGCCTCGGGCATGGATGTGTGTGATGTCCTTAGGTTAGTTAGGTTTAAGTAGTTCTAAGTTCTAGCGGACTGATGACCTCTGATGTTAAGTTCCATAGTGCTCAGAGCCATTTGAACCATTTGAACATCGTAAATCGCGTTAACTTCATCTGAATAATTGTCCTTAAAAAGCCACAAAAGTGTCACTGCTGTTCGTCTGATTCCGTATTTCATTCACTTACCTTCTGTACTACACTGTAATGTACTGTACTACTGTATTGTATTGTATGTTAACTGGGGACCTGGAAACGACGGAGAGGCTCCGTCCCCGCCGCAGCCGCCGTAGTCCACAACCCCATGACGACTATGGCGGTCCACTTCACCCCTCCGCCGCCCCCCACCGATCCCAGAGTTATTGTGCGGTTCGGCCCCTGGAAGACCCCCCAGGGGCGTCTCACACCAGACGAGTGTAATGGTTCAAATGGCTCTGAGCACTATGGGACTTAACAGCTGAGTTCATCAGTCCCTTAGAACTTAGAGCTACTTAAACCTAACCAACCTAAGGACATCACACACATCCATGCCCGGGGCAGGATTCGAACCTGCGACTATAGCGGTCGCGCGGTTCCAGACTGTAGCGTCCAGAACCGCTCGGCCACCCCGGCCGGCTAGACGAGTGTAACCCCTATGTTTGCGTAGTAGAGTAATGGTGGTGTACGCGTACGGGAGAAATTCTTTGTGCAGCAATCGCTGACATAGTGTAACTGAGGCGGAATAACGGGAACCAGCCCGCAATCGCCGAGACAGATGGAAAACCGCCTAAAACCATCCACAGTCTGGCCGGTTCACCGGACCTCGACACAAATCCGACGGGCGGATTCGTGCCGGGGACCAGGCGCTCCTCCTCGCCCAGAAAGCCGTGCGTTAGACCGCACGGCCAGCCGGGCGGGCTGTACTGTACTATAATGTTGCTCCTATGCCTGGTCCAAGTTTCATCAGGATATGTTACTTGACAGTGAAATCTCATGCGAAAGTTAGTTTCTACCTTAACTTTTGCGCACTAGTGTGTATTTATGTTTTGGTGTTTATATAAAAGACGAGAAAAATAAACGCCAAGTTTGTTAGCCGTAACTGACTACATTACTGCCTTCATTGTCAACATCACAGTCCCATCCTAATGAAGAAAATTCACATTGTTACTAAAGGAATATAATTATTTCCAGAAAAATATTGATCTACAGTTTGGCAATGTATAAGTATTACAGCAGCTTCCGGCTTTCTTCAAACTGCTCCGGGATTTGTATGTCAGTCTGTGGAATCAGGCAAGATAAAAGTTGGGAAAGGTATGGCCTGTTCTGTACTTTGGTGGAGTGGTGGAAGTGAGACAGCTGCCGTCAAGTAATATGACTTTTATGGCTTAACTGGATAGAGCCACCCGCGACCAGTTGGATGGTTAGCCACAAGAAATTGTAGATAACTTAAGTGGTAAGATTAGCAATGAAGTAGGCCATTTGCCCTGCAGAAATATTTAGTTCCTAGCAGTGACGACAGCTCCCCATTACCAAATATCACTACAGTTTATGTGAATGAATGGTGTATGTTCTTTCGAACATGTCCGACAGAACATACACCACGCGGAATCCGCAACTTGCAGTAATAAATTCACTATCGTTCTTTCCTCTAGTTATTAAACCTGTGCAAATGGAAGAGAAGACAACCAGACGAGCACTCGCAGACAATTCACTAGTACTGACTGTAATTAGAGTGTATCTGCGAACAAGCGTCAATATTAGAAGGTACGGAAGATAACAGTAGACACCTGCGTTAATATTTTTTGGTGCATACAGCACTGCCCAGGATAGTCGGAGACAATCTGAAAAACTTGTAAGAGTGTTGCAGGGTATGTTGCGCTGAGAAATAATTATTACGGAAGAAAGTCGTTACGCTGCGGTGTTTCTGAATTAATCAGCACTGAAGTTGCCAATGAGGCCGTTGCACGCAGATTGAAGCGGCCGTCACAGACGGTGTCGCCAAATGCGTTCTTCGTTTCGTTTTCCAAAAACCGACCAAGAGAAACGATACAAAAACTGGACATGGGACGATAGTAAGGATCGAACCCGATCCGAAAGCAGAGCACTCTCCTGCACTGTCATCTACACTATGAGAACAATTGATTTTAATGGTACGTGGCGGGCCACTTGATTTGCACGTGCAACGGCCTGAATGGCTAACTTCATTGCTAACTCGGAAACGACGCTACATATCGAATTTTATTCTTAACAGTTGTTTCACAGCACGGTCTACCCTTCAGCACCCTTAAAAGCCTTTATTTCTGACCGCTTGAACAGCTAGAGCCAACATGCAAAAATACGCTATTCAGAGACAATTAGTTTTCATGGCGAGGTCACTGTTTATTGACGAAGTAAGCAGGATGACGTAGCAGAACATGAATACAAGTCTCTGAATTTGTAAGTAAGCGTGAAATACGTTAGGGTAGTACACAAAACGCTGAACTGCAGTTCCAGCTTTCATTAGCAGTATTCCAAAACCTTACAGATATGACGGTTAATGTTCTTCGCTGGCTTCTCGTCGCAAATGAGGAGGCAATTTAGAAGCAAAACACCAGTTACCGAAGACCAACATAACCCTGAAAAAGGTTTACACTCTGGTTTTTGACAGATGGGGACAGTTACGTCAGTCATTGTTTAGCATTTCAGTAGCTGCTGTATCTGAGATAGTTACTTATGTCTGCAATGTTATATGTGAAGCACTTCAAGTACTTTACTAAACTTACGTATAATGAAAGTAATGTAACTAAAATACACTCCTGGAAATGGAAAAAAGAACACATTGAAACAGGTGTGTCAGACCCACCATACTTGCTCCGGACACTGCGAGAGGGCTGTACAAGCAATGATCACACGCACGGCACAGCGGACACACCAGGAACCGCGGTATTGGCCGTCGAATGGCGCTAGCTGCGCAGCATTTGTGCACCGCCGCCGTCAGTGTCAGCCAGTTTGCCGTGGCATACAGAGCTCCATCGCAGTCTTTAACACTGGTAGCATGCCGCGACAGCGTGGACGTGAACCGTATGTGCAGTTGACGGACTTTGAGCGAGGGCGTATAGTGGGTATGCGGGAGGCCGGGTGGACGTACCGTCGAATTGCTCAACACGTGGGGCGTTAGGTCTCCACAGTACATCGATGTTGTCGCCAGTGGTCGGCGGAAGGTGCACGTGCCCGTCGACCTGGGACCGGACCGCAGCGACGCACGGATGCACGCCAAGACCGTAGGATCCTACGCAGTGCCGTAGGGGACCGCACCGCCACTTCCCAGCAAATTAGGGACACTGTTGCTCCTGGGGTATCGGCGAGGACCATTCGCAACCGTCTCCATGAAGCTGGGCTACGGTCCCGCACACCGTTAGGCCGTCTTCCGCTCACGCCCCAACATCGTGCAGCCCGCCTCCAGTGGTGTCGCGACAGGCGTGAATGGAGGGACGAATGGAGACGTGTCGTCTTCAGCGATGAGAGTCGCTTCTGCCTTGGTGCCAGTGATGGTCGTATGCATGTTTGGAGCCGTGCAGGTGAGCGCCACAATCAGGACTGCATACGACCGAGGCACACAGGGCCAACACCCGGCATCATGGAGTGGGGAGCGATCTCCTACACTGGCCGTACACCACTGGTGATCGTCGAGGGGACACTGAATAGTGCACGATACATCCAAACCGTCATCGAACCCATCGTTCTACCATTCCTAGACCGGCAAGGAAACTTGCTGTTCCAACAGGACAATGCACGTCCGCATGTATCCCGTGCCACCCAACGTGCTCTAGAAGGTGTAAGTCAACTACCCTGGCCAGCAAGATCTCCGGATCTGTCCCCCATTGAGCATGTTTGGGACTGGATGAAGCGTCGTATCACGCGGTCTGCACGTCCAGCACGAACGCTGGTCCAGCTGAGGCGCCAGGTGGAAATGGCATGGCAAGCCGTTCCACAGGACTACATCCAGCATCTCTACGATCGTCTCCGTGGGAGAATAGCAGCCTGCATTGCTGCGAAAGGTGGATGTACACTGTACTAGTGCCGACATTCTGCATGCTGTGTTGCCTGTGTCTATGTGCATGTGGTTCTGTCAGTGTGATCATGTGATGTATCTGACCCCAGGAATGTGTCAATAAAGTTTCCCCTTCCTGGGACAATGAATTCACGGTGTTCTTATTGCAATTTCCAGGAGTGTATGATTAATGAAATGTAAATTACCCGTATCACAAGTCACATAGACTAACTGATAACATCTGTTACATAGTTCGTTAGAGGGCATAGCGGGATGCCGAGTGAGCCATTTATATTACTCGTCAAAAATCTTTAATATGAAGGTGGTACATCAGCCACGTATGATTAAGTCTTCCCGGGTTATCAGCCTAGTCAAGGTGTCGTTCTATGGCAACGTTTCGAACAATTTCCTGATCGTCATGTTCAGATGATGTGTCGAGTCCATCTTTATAAGGACTGGACGACAGGCTCCTCTGCCTTGTCTGCGACGGCTGGGCCAATCGCGCGCATATGGAAGGTCTATCGCGACACTGCCTTTTTCACGATCGAGTCCCAGAACCTGTTCGTCCAGCACAACACCTCTTTCTCTTCAGATTTGTTCGTTTGCCTGACGTGAATGCTTCCCACATGTTCTGATCGGCGCTGCGAAGTACAGCGTTGCGTCTGGCCGGTATATACTGATTACCACATTCGCAACTGATGATAAGACTTCAGGATTTTGAACAGATACAGGTGTTGTGCCGAACGAGTTGAGTCTTTGACTTGATAGTAGTAGAGGCATTTGAGTTACGGGTCCATGATGGTACTGTCAACCGTGATAGCGGTTTCCAGCAGAGCTCTGTATGGGATGTAGCGCTAGGAAGAGCTCTCCGACGCGAGGGGGGATAGAACAGACAGGCAGCACTAGGACACGTCGGGAGTCCCTCTCCCCCACAACACCATCCACGATTGCCCCTCCCCCTCCCCCCCCCCCCGCAACATATGACCTAGTCACTCTGCCTTAAGATGACGAGTAGGTAACCACCATGAACGTAAGCAATGAGAAAGACCAATCTTCTGTACACAAGAACTGGAACTTCAATATTCGTAACTATTTATTTACAAGTTGTACAAAACAGATGCTTCTTGAAAATTTTACTGACCTACAGAGTACTCACTAGCATAGCGCATAACCCGTTGACAGCAATGTGAAAGTAGTGGTATACCTTTAGCAGCACCAGTTGTGTTTATAGTTCGAGTGGGGTGGCCAAGTGCCTTACGAATCTCTCCAACAGTTGTGAAACCATTGCCACGAAGTGCTTCCATCATCTTATAAATAAAGTTGAAGTTACAACGGCAAAAATCCGCGGAGTGTGGTTGATGGCACAGCAATTCTCAGTCCCATCGATCGAACAGACCAATCACAAGAAAAATGGTTCAAATGGCTCTATGCACTATGGGACTTAACGTCTGAGTTCATCAGTCCCCTAGACTTAGAACTACTTAAACCTAACTAACCTAAGGATATTACACACATCCATGCCCGAGGCAGGATTCGAACCTGCGACAGCAGCAGCAGCAGCAGCACGGTTCCGGTCTGAAGCGCCTAGAACCGATCGGCCACAGCGGCCGGCAGATCAGTCACAGATTGCACAATATGCACCCGAGCATTGTACTGCTTCTTTCTCTCGGCTGGACGCAGGCTGTGTTCGAAAACTGAACAGCTTAGAGAAAGTAGCTGCTATACTTTCTGCAGCACGCGTCCATCATTTTGCAGGACAGTTCTCGTGCGAATATCGCTTGACTGATTTATTCGATCAATGGGGCTAGGAAATGCCTTGTCACAACTTGATTCCTAAGATGAAGGAACACTTCATGGTATTTATTTCAGAGCTGTTACAGTGATTCGTCAGGCAATAAACAGCTACAGTCGAACTATCGACACAACTTGCGCTCCTAAGGGTATCTACGATTTCCACATCGCTGGCAACGGGTTATGCATTATGCTGGTGACTATTTTCAAAGACAGTAAAACTCTGAAACACGTACCTATTTTGTGTAACTTGTAAATAAATGGTCGACAGTATCAAAGTTCAAACCTTCCTATTTGTAGTCTTAATCGGCATAATAGATACATATTCGTACTTCATTACTTTCAAAGGAATTTACTGTGGATTTCTTTTTTAATAAGAAGGAATACAAAGCATGTGCTTATGCACTCCGTTCCTTTTACGGTATATTGATAATTTTTACTTTATGGACCGTCTGAATACACTGAAAACTGAATGAAACACAGTTTTCCTGCCATGCGCGTTTCGCCTTTATTCGCGGCAAGGCATCTTAAGTGGGCTGGCCGTTGTGGCCGAGCGGTTCTAGGCGCTACAGTCTGGAACGGCGCGACCGCTACGGTCGCAGGTTCGCGTCCTGCCTCGGGCATGGATGTGTGTGATGTCCTTAGGTTAGTTAGGTTTAAGTAGTTCTAAGTTCGGGGGGACTGATGACCTCAGAAGTTCAGTCCCATGGTGCTCAGAACCATATGAGCAATCTTAAGTGGCCTGGAATATGAACATATTTTTGCTATTTACTTTATATTTTGGTCGATGTACCTACAGGTTATAAACAGTTCTGGTGGTTGGTTTTCGCTATTATGTAGTAATATTTTGAACTGTACTTAAAGGTTGCGTGGGCGGTTTTCTACATATTACGCTCCTGTTCCATTTTTGGTGTTGTTCGTCTTCTTATAAATGGCAGTTTGTGGTTTTCCCCACATGTCACAGCACTACGAACTGAACACTTGTTTTGATGCAATGTTTTGGTTTGTGCGACTGTCAGATGTTATTGCCAAAGATCGAATGTTATTGCCAATTTTCGAGTGTAATTATTGAATTACCTGTGATCTGTTGGTGTATCCATTTTCGTCTCTATGTGTGTGTGTGTGTGTGTGTGTGTGTGTGTGTGTGTGTGTGTTTTGGTGTGATATAATTTTTTTGTGGGCTGTGTATGTGTGTCCAGAAGGCAAAGGGGGATTTTTATTAGTATTTTTTTTTGGACTGTGTGTGTGTTTTTGTATATATATATATATATATATATATATATATATATATATATATATATAATGTGGGAGTAGGGAGCCTGGCTGATGTGTGTTTGTTGATTAATCACATGTTTGTTTTCAGCGATGGCTTTCTGAATGTTTTTCTTGCATTTGATAAGATGTTTGTCATGGTTGCGTATTCTCATTAATTTCATTTCTTGTTCCATGTTTGTTGGATGGTGATTATGGTGTTTTAAATGTTCTGTAAATGTGGCATGGTTTGTTTCGTTCTTCTAACACCTGATATGTTTTTTGTACCGTGTTTTAAAATGCCTAGATGCCATGCCTATGTATACTGCATCACAACTTTGACATTTAAGTTTATATATTCCCGACTGTAGGAATTTGTCCCTCTTGGTAGCTGGTTGGCTTAGGGGTAATTGGAGGGTTTTTCCAATCTTATATGCTATTTGTAAGCCCTGTCTCTTTAGGATGTTTGCAACTCTGTGTGTTAATTTATGTGTGTAAGTCATGGTGTAGCAGCTGGTTCTTTTCTGTATGGTGTTGTCATTGTATGTGTTTGTTGAGTGTGTTTGCAAGTTTGCAGCTTGCGAGTACTCTTTTATTCTGGAAATGTTGTGTTTGGCGAAAAGCGTATGGCACGAAAATTGTGTTTCATTCAGTTGTAGTCAGACGGTCCATAAAGTAAAAATTATGGATATACCGTAATATTACACACAACTCAGGAAGACAGGATTACAAAAGTAGACTCAGTTCCTTGCTGACGCAAACATCTATTGAATTTATTGTCTTTCTCACGTACTTAGTCGTATGTTAGAGTTTTTCGGCAATTTTTTACCGTCCATACTTCTTTTCCTTCGGCATTTGTGTTGTGGATATCTAGAATACTAGAAGTACTTATGATATCTGTATTCTTGTGTCAACAACCATACATTCTCTCCTGATAATTCCACAGCCCATGCAACTCAAGTGTACAACAAAGCTTTCTGTACGGCTATCACCGAAAAGGAGACGACGCGAATCACGTTTCATGGGTCCTTAAGACCGACAACTAGCGAACACTAGCAAATGCGAATCGAACACGACCGAATGCAGCCCCCTCGCTCTCGCTTACCGTTTCGTGAATTCTCGTTCGCTGATGCTCTTCCGCTTCTGCTCGCACCGTTGTAAACGAGCCTTTTGAATTATTCACACGAATGCCACAGACGGCAAGAAACTTTTAGAACTGCAAAACCGAATACATTTAATCATAAAAGAGCTGTTCCGTCACTTCACGTAGGAAGTAATTTGATAAGGATCCCTGGTGCAGGTGAATCTGTAGAAAGAAGGGAGCGTCCAGCGATGAATAATCCGAATAAAGACAGAAAATGTGTGGCCTCATTAATCCGTCGCAACTAGAGCCGCGACCTAAAAGCGCAACCCCAGGCGCCGTTCCGTTTCGCTGAGTGCTGCCTGGGCGTCCCGCCGCCAGCAAACTTTGTTCTTTTGCAGCTCTCTGCTCGGAGCCACTTGAAACCGCGTACGTGACACGCGTCGCGAAAATCCGGTAATTAACGTGAATGGACGGCGCGCCAGATTAACATGGCGCGACGCGACTTTTTTTCCCTCCTACGTCTCCCGGTGTCCCAGCGACGGGGGATTATACAGAGGAACTTGGAAATCCCGACGTAAATGTGCCTGTCTGCGTGTTTCGTGCCAATTATCCCAAAATGCGGCGTCGCAATCGCTTTCATTCAGCTGATTAGCACAGGCTTCCAGGAAACCACCACGCCCACAGCTCTCGTTCATTGTCTGGATGTCACCGTGCGTATATGTGTGACAGACAACAACCCCGAACTCGGAGCTAATCCGGTAACGTTTCTTTCTCTCGTAACGTTTCGCATTTAACCAGATCAACCCTTACGTTTAAAATTTTACGGTGTTCCGTCCTAGGCAAAGTTATCTTTCCTGAAGTCTACAATATATTTCAAAGTCTTAGCACCAAATGCCTAGGGGTGATATATCACATCGTGGAGAAGAATTTTTGTGAGAAAAAAATGTTTGCTGATGCTAGGCGTCCTTTAGAATCTAAACACCAGGGTATACTAACCAGGTGTCCTGCATACCACCTAACCTGCAAATTCACTGAGAGGTTCTAAACAAGAAAACTTGAAGGATGCGTGTCTCCCAGAGGAGAAAGTTATTTTAGAAGTGAATCAGGACCCTTAAAATTGCTGGGACTGCATCATTTCATATGGAGCAGAAAATGTATCATAGGCATCGCACAGGGCATATTGACGCTGCAGAGTGCCTACGTCCAACCATTCCTCCGGGGCATAAACTATACAACAGAACGTCATAAGTAGCACGAAATCATTAACAAACATTTTGTCTCTAACGAAAGTTGCTCCCCATAACGTAATATCTCATGCCAAGACGTTTGATGCAAAGACTTTCAAACACCCTGTATCGATTATCCGTTGGTGGGAAACAAATACAAAATCTAGTTTACGAGCTAATTGTATCAATAGTGTACTCAAAAATGATACATTTATCTTTAGAACTACGTTAAATGTATGGGCTAAATTTTACATTTGACATGCCGTTTTATTAACCAGAAACTTTCACCAGAATTTAATATACCATCGGGAGGTCTTTTTGTTTTAACCTGAGATAACCAAATATCTCAAAAGCGACGTATCATACGGAAAAATGTTACTGATGGAAAACAACAGTTCCGTGAACCACACGTATTTTTTTGATGTATTATTAGTGTAGGAAATAAAAATAGGGGTCCCATTTGAAAATACATAGCTGACTCCGCTCACGCAGGAGGGGTTGTTAGGAAGTTGCTAGTTGTAGCTCAGACATATGTCCCCTTTAACCTTATGTCATCCATGTTGGACTGTTGTAAAGAACTGCGACTGTTTATGACAAAGTTCAAATAAAACAATTTTCTGCCTCAGACACTTTTTTATTTCATCCCACGACTCGTTTCGAGAGTACATTCTCATCTTCAGGTAAAACAATGCTATTATATTAGATTTTTGCTAGATGGAAGAAGCCAGCTGCTTCTTCTGGTCCCATTTTGCTACGAAAACATATAAAGGGCGCTTGTTAGCGTAATATGGCACTAGTATTATAAATTTTAAACGGTGATAGAGTTACAATCTGTTCCAGTGTGGTTAGTCACAAATTTATGACGTCAACAGCATACAATAAATCCTGACTGGTGATGGACGAGTGTGACGTGCACTTACGTTTGAAGGTCATTTTTGAATGTTTTTCTTGAATAACCCGAAAACCGCAGCCTTAGAGGAAACGTAGCCCAGTACAAAATTTAACTACATTAAATTTCCTACTAAAATGTCGTGATCATTTTTCCCGTACTGATTGTAGTGTGCGTGAGAATATGCAAATCTCGCACGTGGTTAATGAAGGCCTACTATTACATTCCGGGTTGCGTAACACGATGTCGGTAAGGGCTGCTGAATCATCCTGTATTTATGAACCGATTCAAAAGGTTGCATACAGACAGAGGGGTCGGATAACAACAAATTTGGAGTGAGCACCTGTGGTCATGGATGTAGTCCTGAGCTAATGGAACCTTTGTAATGTCAGGAACAACAAGGCCAATGAATGCATTCCCACTTTGAGTTCAGTAAAGCTAATGTACTGGCTTCGCAACAATGTTGCGGGTTACAGAATGTGTTCAGGATGCGAATACCACAGTCATTATAGGCATAACAGTTTGGTTGATAATCTAGCGCACCCTTGGAACTAACCCCAACAGCGCACGAACCTCATCACATGCTGCAGGTATCCTGGCAAGAAGTATTTCGTCACTGGAACTGGTGTGACGTAGACGAGGTTTTTCATATGCTCCCACAATGACATGCAGCTGTAGGTAAACATAAACAATACGTTATCTTTATTGAACATAAGTTACGTTTTCATTGATTTTCCCTTATTGCTCCTGACATTGCAAAGCATTCGCTACGTAGGACTGCTTCCAATACCTTATGTTCGCATTCCAGAGTTGTTGTTGTGTCAACCTTCTGAATCACCCTCTATACTATTCGACAGCACACTCCTAGTCTGAGATGTGGAGAGATTTCAACGTAAATGACAAAATAATTTTGAGATTTGACGACAAATGGTTCCGTGTAGACATGCTACTAGTCGGTATCCATTACATGTTCAAGCGTCCTCTCAACTGTTACAGAATTTTATGTAAGCGGTGTAGCACAGAACCACATCATGGTACCACCAAAAACTCAAGTGTTAGCTCAAGTGTCAGTGTTCCCAGTCTTCAAGTGACGGACTAGGACTGTATCTCCCTGTCCTTTACGTGAAGTGATGGGGTGTTAATCCGTGATCTAAAAATAGTCACTTGACTGAATCTGGTTGTCCGTGAACTATAGCTTTTGGTGGGTGTTTGATACTGTTTTTATGTACAGGATTTAACGGGTATGAGTACATATATTTTCATACATGATGTGAGTTGACTGCTTTTCCTCGAATACAACAGTCTTCTCACAAACACGTTATAAACTTTACGAACTGGCGTTTTCTGCATGGCCTTAAATGCACCAGTAGCTGGACTGCGTCTGGCAGTCTAGAGTAACCATTATGCGTCCACGAGTCCACACTTCAATAATTGACACGCTACCAATGGAGAA
Source organism: Schistocerca piceifrons (assembly GCF_021461385.2). Lineage (NCBI taxonomy): Eukaryota > Metazoa > Arthropoda > Insecta > Orthoptera > Acrididae > Schistocerca > Schistocerca piceifrons. Next base: position 309,263,721 of record NC_060145.1, on the reverse strand, counting down.
ATGAGAATTAATTCCATGTCTTCGCCACATGTACTTGGACGTACAACCAAACTTATTAAAATACTGCTTTCAAAATCTGTAAATGTTAGTCTCCAAATGACTTAAATACTGATGTAATGTTGTTCAGTACACCGCCCTCAGTCACCAATAGGAATATCTGCACCTAAACCAATTACGTTCTGTATGTGACAAAACATTATGACTGCCTGCTTTATAATGTGTTGTATTCGAAAGCAATACTTTAGCGATTCAGATTAGCACGGTTTCGACAAGTAATTGCTAGTTTTTTTGATGCATGTAGCAGTAAACCTCTACGCCAAAGTTATGTAATTCTTGTAAATTACGGGCCTGTGGTTTGTCGGCGCGTAACTGGTGCCAAGTAAGTTCAATTGCGCTTCAAAGACGGACATTTTGAAGCCAAGATTTCAACAAAAATTCATTATCACGCACCACAAACCACAGTAGCATAGTTTTGGCCTTGTCATGTTGTTGTTGTGGTCTTCAGTCCGAAAGCTGGTTTGATGGAACTCTCGATGCTACTCGATCCTGTGCAAGCCTCTTCACTTGCTAACAACTCCTACGACATATGTCCTTCTGAATCCACTTGCTCTATTGCTCTCTTGGTCTCCTTCTACGATTTTAACTCTCCACACTTCCTTCCAATACGAAACTGGTGGTCCCCTTCTTCTAGTAAGGTTGTGCCACAAATTTCTTTTCTCCCCAATTCTATTCAGTATCTTCTCATTAGTTACGTGATCTATTCATCTAAACTTCGGTTCTCTTCTGTAGCACCACATCTAAAAGCTTCAATTCTGTTCTTGTCTAAACCGATCCAAACTGTTTGTCGTTCATGTTTCACTTCCATACATGGCTACACTCCACAAAAATACTTTCAGATAAGACTTCCTTACACTTAAATGTATATTCGAAGTTGACAAAGTTCTTTTCTACATAAACACTTTTCTTGGTCTTGCCAATCTACATTTTATATCCTCTCTTCTTCGGCCATCGATCAGTTATTTTACTGACCAAATAGCAAAACTCATCTACTACTATAAATGTCTCGTTTCTTAATCTGATTCCCTCAGTGCCATCCATTTAATTCGATTACACTCCATTATCCTAGTTTTATTTTTGTTGATTTTCATGTTATATCCTTCTGTCAGGACGCTGTCCATTCCGTTCACCTACACTTTCAACTCCTTTGCTGTCTGTGACATAATTGCAGTGTTATCGACCAACGTCAAAGTTTTTATTTCTTCTCCCTGAAATTTAATTCCTTCTCCAAGTATCTCTTTTGTTTCCTTTACTGCTTGCTTAATGTAGGGACAATAAAATCGAGGACAGGTTACAACCCTGTCTCAGTCCGTTCACAATTACTACTTCCTTCTCGCTCCCCTCGACTCTTATAACTGCCTTCTCATTTCTGTTCAAGTTGTAAGTAGGCTTCCGTATCCTGTAACTAATGTTACCCCTGCTACCTTCAGAATTTCAAAGAGACTAATCCAGTAAACATTGCCTAATATTTCTCTGAGCTACAAATGTCATAGCTTTGTCTTTCCTTATCTTCTAAGATAAGTCGCAGGGTCAGTATTGTCTCGTGTGTGGCCACACCTCTCCAGAATCCTAGCTGATCTACCTCTATGCTGACTTCTACCAATTTTTACATTCTTCTGTAAAGATTTCGAATTAGTATTTTGCAACAGTTCGCTAATATTCACATCTGTCGGCAACTATTTTCTCTGAAATTGGAATTATTACATTCTTCGTGAAGTCTGAGGGTATTTCGCCTGTCTCACACACTTTGTACACCAGACGGTAGAGTTTTGCGTGGCTGGCTCTCCCAAGGCTATCGGTGGGTCTGAAGGAATGTGGTTTGTTCTGGGGGCCTTGTTTCTAATTAGGTTTTTCAGAGCACTGTCAAATTCTTCTCGCAGTATCATGTCTCCCATTTCATCTTCATCTACGTCCTCTTCCATTTCTATAATATTGCCTGCATCTCCGTAGTATAGACCCTCTGTCTCGTCCTTTTAGCTTTCACTTCTTTTCTTAGGACTGTTTTTTCTTCTCAGGTCTTGGTATTCATAGAGCCGCTTCTATTTTCGTCAAATGCCACTTTAACTTTCTTCCAGGCGGTATCCATCTTTTCGGTAGTGATAAATGCTTCTGAATCCATAGGCTTGCCTTTTAACTATTTCTCCTTAACCATCTTGTACTTCCTGTCAACCTCATTGTTTAGACAGTTGTGTTCCCTTTCACCTGCTTCATTAGCTGCATTTTTATACGTTCTCCTGTCCCATGTCACACGTAGGATTATAAGGTGCATAAGTATGAAACCGGAATTTCCCTACAGATGGTGCTAGCTGTCAGCGTAGGGCCTGTGAGACCACGTCTGCAGCGCCATCTGCTTCCTGTAACAGCTGACGACGAATATCAACACACAGTAACCCAAGTTCCATGTATCGATATCTGTTTCAAACCCGTAAGCATGTCGAGTTGTGTGCTTAAGAACCTTGATTTGTGTACATCATTGATTTTTGTCATCATTTGAAGAAAACTGCTGCAGAATTGCATCGAACGCCTGTCGAGTTGCGATTTTGACATGAGAAACGACGAGCGCGGGAAACCACCAAAAAAATTCGAAGACAACAAATTGCAGGATTTTTTCGATGAAGATGATACTCAAATTCAACAACTGAATGTGACGGAGAAAGCAGTTTCTTTTCCGCTGAAAACTATGAGAAAGGTGCAGAAATGGGGAAAATAGGTCCCACATGAACTGAATGAAAGACAGAAAGCAAATCGAAATGCTGCTCTCCAGATCCAAAAGAAATAGTGAGAGACGATGAAAAATAGATATGTGTTGAGAATTCTAAGTGTCGTAAATAATGGATGAATCGAAGCAAACCATCGACATCCACTGCAAGACCAAATCGCTTTGGAAAGAAGACAATGCTCTGCGTTTGGTGGGATCAGAAAGGTACCATGTATTATGAGCTGCTAAAACCTGGTGAAACCGTTAACACTGATCGCTACTAATAGAAAATGATCGATTTAAATCGAGCATTACGTGAAAAACGACCGGAATATGGAAAAAGGCAACACAGTCACATTGGTCAATGATAATGCCCCATCACACACAAAAAAGCACGTCAGGAAAATGATCGAGGCGCTCAGTTGGGGAATACTAGGACATGCGGCTTATTCTCCAGACTTGACTTCGTCCGATTATTATCTGTTTGCATCATTGGGACATGCTCTCACTGAACAACGCTTCAGTTCGTATGAAAATGTACAAAAATGGCTCGCTGACTGATTCGCTTCAAAAGAAGAAGTGTTTTTTTCTTTTTCTTTGCGTGGCATTCATAGCCTGTCGGAGAGGTGGGAGAAATGTATAAATAACAATGGAGATTATTTTGCGTAAAATACTGTTTATCAGATTCAAACGACAGACGTGTGATTATTGCAGCCAAATTGCGGTTTCATACTTCTACACCCGGTAAACTGTACGAAGATGCCACCGCCTGCGGGGAAGACATAAAGCATGAGGCAGTGCAGTTAGTCAGCAAAAACGTTCACGTAGTCTACTGCTGCTATAGTGCCTTCGATTGCTACCGTAGGGCCGTGGAAGGGTAGGTGAACATCTCCCATAGCATAATACTGCACCCTCTGGCCCACATTCTTGGCGCGTGGTTCGCGTTTTCAGCACAAGTTCACCTGGATGACGACGTATAGGGCCACGGCCATCAACCTGGTGGAACAAGAAACCTGATTCACCCGACCAGGCTACGGGTTTACTTTGGTCTATGGTGCAATCTAGATGACATGTCTGATTCATCGTAATTAACGAAGTCATAGAGTCAACATTGGAAAACGTATAGGCTGCCTGCTGCGGAGCCGTATGTTCAACGATGTGAGCTGAACAATGTGTTCCAAAGCTCTTGGTCCTGCTCCAACATTACACTGTGTCGTTAGATCTGCCACACATGGCCGCCTATCCTACAGAGGGCAAGTTTCCGACCTCCACGTCCTGTGACGAGACATAGGTGTCCACCACCTTGTCGCCTACTTGTATTTCACCGTTGTTCAATTATTTTCCATAAATACGATACTACAGTTCCTATGGTATTCCGAATTACGATGCAAATTTCCTGCGGACGTGCATGCATGCACAGGTTGTAGACACTTGATTGACGACATATGGAAGTTTGCGTCGAGCCGTGAGTCGTGCTCGGACAGCCAAATGGAAAGGTGAACACTCGCGATAAGCGGGAAATCCGGGTTCGAGTCCCGGTCCGGAACAAAGATTCACTGTTGCCACTCCGTTCCATAGCTGATGGTTGTTCATATTCACAACTGCGAAATCATTTCATGTAATTTCCATTGAAGCTCGAGACACCAGCACACGAACAACCGAACAGCTTCGCCGTTTACAAGATGCTTTCCAGGCGCCGGGCATAACAATCTGCTCTTTGTGAAAGTCGCTCATGTCAACGGATTCCTAATTTGTGGTCCATATCGTAGCTAGAATAATGTTCATTGGTCTCTTCTCCACTGACATTTTCCTCGCCGTGTCACGTAATCGCAACGCCATTACGTCGCATTCAGTCAGTCAGTGACTACGTGGGCTTTCCCGACGTAATAAGTCTTGAAAGTCTCTTCGGGTTTGCTGCTACATCCTAAAATCGACTTTACTCGATATTTCGGCGATCCAATTGGTCGCCATCTTCAGGAGAACGCTGCTTCTGCTGATGAGTCCCGCTGAGAACTGACGCCAGGCTGCTAATCGACCTCCTATATAAGCCAATATAGGACGTTGATTTGCAGCCTGGAATCAGTTCTCAGTGGGACTCACCAGCAGAAGCAGCATTCTCCTGAAGATGGCGACCAGTTGGATTGCCGAAATATCAAGTTGATTTTAGGATCCAGAAGCAAACCCGAAGAGACTTTCAAGTGGTCGTAACGTTTGGACACGTCATTGTACGTGTTATGGATTAATGCTTATAAAAGTATTTTCGGAAGATTAGTTTCTCACATTCATACACACAGAAATTATAAAATCAGGAGAAAATAATCTGCCTCTAGATCTGCTGTGTTACGGCATGTCATATGACAGTAAATACATGCACTGTATGTCAAGCGGGTGAATACAAGTGAATGCTATGGAGTACCTACCTACTCCAAAAGGGTTTGTGCTGCAGTGGCTAGTTGGCGACCGTTACCTACCTGAAACAAAGAAACAAGAGCTTAGGATGAATGTCAACCGTGAATGAATAACAGGCATGAACGAGATATAACCTCACACGCCCATACACACACACACACACACACACACACACACACACACACACACACACACACACACACATATACAGATATCGCTTGTAAACGTACAAGGTTAAGATAGGATTTTGCAAGAAAAAATCCGGCGAAGGAGGCGACGAATGTAAGGGAGTAACAGACGAGCAAAGACGTGTTACTAGAGACATAGCCAGTCTGCAGCGCTGTCATGAGCGATTTCCGAATGTACCGGGTTGTTACTTCGACAACTGAAAAGTGTCAGTGCAGCGAATACCAGAACAACTGCAGCCCCTTCACATGTCCCAAACAGTAAGCAGAATGTTGTAATGTCAACCGTTATCTTTTTCTTTCGTTGGCTTTTGTTATGTATACTATGAAAACAGGATTTAAAAAAAAACCGTGAATATGATTATTAAGAACCTCAAGTAAGGACATGTAGTTGATGAAATACCGTGATAAAACAGCAGTATATACCATTATTTTGCTTCAATCCTAAGAGAGGGTTCTATAAAGTAGTAATACTAGACTAACTAGTTCTGAAGACAGATTTATTTACATCCTGATCATATGATGGTTTCCAGAAAGTAACGATTAAACAGTACATAGATCTAGCACAAGCCTATAATTGGTACCCTTGTATCAAATTACAGGTGGAAGTTACAGTGTGTTAAAAAGTTGTATGTTATGGTGCGACAATTACTCATGCGGCGATTTTTAAAAGAATAAAACACGACTGCTGTTATGCTATAATTAAAACGTTTAGAATACACTGTCACGCATGTGGCTCATGCATTTCTGCCAGAAGACGATGCACCTCCGAATAGCAGAGTTTGACATTCCTGAAACGATTTTCAGTTGTTTCCCATTTCATTGTCACGTGAATATAGCGATTCATCAGACCGATTGCCTATCTATATCTCTGCCTAGCCGTTTTCATAGGAATTAGAGATCGATAATTCCCATCTCCTTTAATGCCGATAGTGAAGGATGAGGATTCATCTTAATTCTGAGATGGTTCGCTCCAGAATTCTTGCTGTGTGTTTTTACGAAATAAAAACGTACCTGTGGGCATCGCCAGGAGGAATGCTTTTGATAGTACATTTCTAGCCGCAGACAGACGTAAATAATAGTCTCTAAACTGGGTCACTGATAATTCATGATCAGTTACTTTGTCTTTCTTGTTCTTGTTGTTAAAGTCATGGACGCTTTACACTTACGAAGCAGATCGCAGGTAAAAGCAAATACATTACTCTAACAGTCTAAAAGATGTTAGAGGTTACTGATAAGTTACGAAAGGGCAACCCAACAGTAAAACTCGCTCTTGATTATGTTATTGGCATACAAAGAGTGAAAAGATTTTTAAAAAAATGAAGAAAAGCTATCAAAATTCTGCAGTGAAAGCTGACTGACAACACAGACCATCGAAACGGAAGTGCCTGTTAAATTCTAGTTTTCACTCTAGATGAAGCACTGCTCCTGTTGTTCCAGCCGAAGAAGCTCTCGTATCGTATCCGAAGCTAACACGGAAAACTGAGGAGGTCCATGACTCTCTGCCTGTGAATCAGGATTTGAGTGGCTGTGTGACGCGGTTACAGCGTACACAGTGTGTTCAGTGGAGGAAGGGAGCTAAGATGAGGCGATCAAGGGAGGAGGAGGAGGAGGAGGAGGAGCTTAGTGTTTAACGTCCCGTCGACAACGAGGTCATTATAGACGGAGTGCAAGCTCGGATGAGGGATGGATGTGGAAGGAAATCGGCCGTGCCCTTTCAAAGGAACCATCCCGGCATTTGCCTGAAGCGGTTTAGGGAAATCACGGAAAACTTAAATCAGGATGGCCGGAGACGGGATTGAACCGTCGTCCTCCCGAATGCGAGCGCGATCAAGGCTTGTAACACGCCCGGGAGTGGTGGGGGACCCTTAAACTGATTGTCGCTTCTGCTTTTCTAGACCGTGCTCCCTGTCCACAGCACGTATCTAATAATCCTGCATCGGTCGTACTGTTCTGCTCCACACTGCTGCTGGCTTGCCTGAAATTATCTATTGAAATATGCAAGCGAGTCAGGGGAGCCACTCATCTTCGGGACACAACACTGTTCCACGTCTGGTATGAACTACTATATTCTGAGACGATTAATGGAAATCGTTGATTGCAGTGTTTACATTCAAATTCATAAGTGTTTATCCCAATTAATGGATGATTACCAGTCCACAATATCACTCAGACGAGCGTACGCGTAACCGACACGACGCGGGTGATTATTGATGATGCGGAAGCCGAATGATCGCTCGTCACGCATACACAGATATCTGGTATCAGTCGTCCTTGACACTAGTAATAGATTTTAACACCGTTCACAAAGTTAAACTTACAGTTCACATTTCTCAGTTGTACGAACGTGAGCGTAACCGTCGCGGCGCGGTTGATTGTTGATGATGCGGAGCCCGATGATCGAACGCACGTTCTCACGTTTGCTGCAAGACACTGGCACTTAAATGCTCTCTTTTGTGGTAAATAGTATTACTGATTCACATTAGTTCATGCTTGGCGACCGAACAGGGTGCGGATGATTGATACTGTACGGCAAGACACGCAGCGAGCGGACACACAAATACGTTATCAGCAGCACTGCTCATTTTAAAGTTACTTATTGACGCACTTTCCTCCTAATCATTTACTGTAATAGCACATGTAGCATCACTTCAACTTCCATACTAACAATGCCTATCACATGCAGAGCTACACACAACACAACATAACAGTTCCGTGTCCCGCGCTCGACTAGACAGACGCGCCTGCCCGCAAAGATACTCCGCAACCAAGCCAGGGATATGACAATATGCTTACAGGGTCTCTTTACCACACACACCGAGGCGCTGAAATACATTGATTTCTTATTAGAGCATACCAGTTTAGAGCATTAGTTTGATATACCAATGTTTGGAGTCTCCAGAAAATAAGAGCGTCAGTGGCTCTGGCTCTGAGCACTATGGGACTTAACATCTGTGGTCATCAGTCCCCTAGAACTTAGAACTACTTAAACTAACTAACCTAAGGACATCACACACATCCATGCCCGTGGCAGGATTCGAACCTGCGACCGTAGCAGTCGCGCGGTTCCGGACTGAGCGCCTTAACCGCGAGACCACCGCGGCCGGCCAGCGTCAGTCAGGTAACAAATGAATGTTCCGACTCGCCGACCTCAGTGGTGGTAATGCGCCAGGATAACTAAGCGATACGATTTGGGAATGAGGGCATGCAGAGAGAGACAAGTTTGTCGTTGACTTTTATTGTGCCGTAGAATACACAGTGCTTATGCTGATCCAGACGACGGCGACGTGGCGTGTGTATGTTTGTCAGCGGAAGTACCAGCGCCGGAGTCTGCTGCTACGGCACTGCCGCTCCGTGCTCGGGACGTAACGGCTCCTGTCCTGCCCCGGGAGGCGTGGTCCTCAGCGTGTGACGGCCGAGCCGGAAGCCCCGCCCCTGCGCAGTGCGGTTGGCTGTTCCCTCAAGCGCTACTCGTGATCACCATGTAGAGCGCCGAAGGGAATCAGCCATCAGAGACTCAGCAGCTCCAGTCTCCCGCACAGGGCGGCGCATTCGTTGACTGAGGACAGTCTTGGACCCGGAAGGGGCGAGATCACGTCCCTGCTCTGTCCTTAGAGACGACAGCTTGCGCTCCGTCAGATGACGTCACACAGACAACGGATGCTGGCAGCCCCACCCTCTCCCCCCGCACCACTCTGCTAACCACACCCGTGCGGCGCCAGGTTTCGGACCTGCTGTGGCGCGACCGTACGCCGGCGCTTGGCAGTTGATTCAGCGGGCCTTCTGGCAGCCGATACCCATTACCATATGGTCGTGATGGTTGGCCTGCAAGTTAAACAACAGTCATTCTCTCTGGTTCTAGACGCACATAAAATGGCGTCACAACTGAGTGGTTTGAGCCTCTGTGCTCCGTTATTTATAATCCTTCTCTTACGCCTCTGACGTAGTCCCTCTAGATGAGTGGACTTTTCCTTAACAACTGTAACGTCAACTTTTTGTAGCTCAGTTCAGCCTCCCCACATACAGCTTGCTAAGTGCTGTTCTAACAGTAACCTATGTATTTTTCATACCACATCGGTTCTCTGTCTTATCCCTGATAACTCCACACTCATCTCTAAATTTCTTTGTACTGCCTGCCAGGCCTTGCCTCCTGACCTGTGAGTGATATCGTAAACCTGCCTCGCAGAACCATTTGCTTGATATCAGTATTGCCTGTGCTCTCTACTCGAAGTGTCCATCAGTCCCTCGTCTTCTACCTTTCATCCATAGCTGCGCAAAATTTTTCAAACTTTCCCCAAATCTATGCCTCCACTCATACGTGACACAGCAAATGGAAACAGGAAAAAGCTTTGACGACTGTTCCCCAAAAATGGACACAAAGCAGGTGTGTTGTAAGTGTAATTTTATAAACCACTTGTCCGTTTCCAGCGAGTAGACAGTAAATAAAGCAGTGAGATTTCAAATGTGACATGTAGCATATTTTGGAAATACAGTAAATATCAGTTTCCCGTAAAATATATAGGTATTTTTTACTATCCCTCATTTATTTGTCTTCTGAGCAATCTTAGTTACACATTAATCTCGAATTTTCGGTATATGAAATCTCATACATGTCACTCATATTAATATTATCTTAATGAATTTCCTGTTTTGTTTAAATGTGTGGCAGCTGTACACCGAGAATCCGAGAATGAAATACGGCGAAGACGTTGACTAAGGAGAAGAGGAGTAATAACAGGTCGACGAGGTTATCTGCTAAGGGGGATTGGAATAAAACAGAGATAGCTTGGGATGAGAAATGCACCGACAGTGTTGACAGATATACTGGTTCACTGTTGGATGGACGAAAACCAGCTGTGATATGCTTAGAGTAAGATACAATGATGAAAATAAAAGTAAAGCTATAATCGCCTCTTCCTAATTCAGGTGGTTGATGTGGAAGGGAAAGGTGAGGAAAAAATAGTGATACGCATAGTTACAGCTAAGATGCTCGAAGTATCATATTCGATTCAATGCTACGGACATTATATATCCCAGGAGAGGTAATGAGGTCATGAGTGACTAACTAGCACATGGTGGGTACGGGAAATGATTTTCACATGCTCTTTTGGGCATGTGAAAATCTTATTAAGGCAGATGGCCAAGGATTGTAAGCTGTTAATGTTGCTGCCCCGTTGTGTGTATTAAGGCACTGAATGGATTTTAATTCTTTAATTTAACGGAAGCCATTTTGTTTTACTGATCGTGTGGAACCGTGTTTAAGGATCTTTATAGGCTTCCGTATGATTTTTACTGAAGTTGTATTTGTATTGTGTTATCAGAAGTGTAAAATAAAATATCTGGAAAATTCAGACTCACGTCTGAACAACTACCAGTGCGATCTCCACTCCACCTAAATCCTACGCATCAACTCTTTCTGCTCTGTTGAACTATATCGCAGTACTAAATATTTCGCAGCACAAAAGACCGGATCAATTTTTTTTATTTTAGGCAGAAATAATGTTCAAAATTTAGGAATCCCTGTATAGGGAAGAGAGTGGTTTCCTTCACGTTGTGACAGTTTGTTCTTCGCAATTTAGACGATCATCCGAGATTGTGCAACGTCTTTTACAGACACCTCATAGTAAGAAAAATAATTCTATCTAGCTAAGTGGTGTGGCGAAAATCTTTCTATTGGACGCCACTTAGACGACTTCGGCGTCTCTAACCTAACACGGTTATGCAGCCGAGATAAGAGGATCTACAGTACGATGTGGTATCCGAACCACATATCGCGCCTGTTGAATTTTCACATTATTGATGAGGTGAAATCTAGGTTAAAGGCAGTTCGAAATATTCCGTGATCGGATCACAATTCGAAGACGTGGGAAATGGGTTTCCAGAAAAGCATTTGATCACCCGACCACTAGGCACGACACTTCCTGTGATAGGGTAAATAACTAACATCAAGGAGTATTGCATAAACTGTTCCACGAAAATGTCCGCTGATGATCTCGTAATAGTATCATGACTTCATGGGGTCTGGTTTAAGACACACATTTTTAACCTGTGGTGAGAATAAACCAAAGTCGTCATCTACACATCATAAGAGGAAAGGAAGGAAGGAAGGAAGGAACGAACGAACGAACGAAAATCTGGTTTAACGTCCCGTCGACATCGAGGTCATTAGAGATGGCATCTCATATGGCAGTAGCAGCCTTCTCAGGACTGGAGCTAGCCAACAACTGGATGTCGTCAGAATATTACTACAATGTAGCGCAGACGAAATATCACTGATATACAGCAAGGGAATCGATGGACCAAGGACTTAACACCGGAGAATTCCTGAGAAGACACGTTTCCGTGAGGACCTCTACAAACCACAGATGATTCTGCATTTGAGATTGCTGCAGAGACAAGCCATTGCCCTGTTTGGGAAACTGAGCAGCTTCATTTTCGTGAGTGATATGTCGGAATCAGCAGTGTCATGCCATTAGTAAAGATGTCAGTCACTTTGGTTAATTCAGTGTTTTCAGTACCCTGACTGATATCCCTCTACACTACATATACATCTTTACTTCGGAAGCCACCTTAAGGTGCGTGGTGGAGGGCATACTGTGTACTACTGTCACTTTTCCCTCTTCAAATGGTTCAAATGGCTCTGAGCACTATGCGACTTAACTTCTAAGGTCATCAGGCGCCTAGAACTTAGAACTAATTAAACCTAACTAACCTAAGGATATCACACACATTCATGCCCGAGGCAGGATTCGAACCTGCGACCGTTGCGGTCGATCGGCTCCAGACTGTAGCGCCCAGAACCGCACGGCCACTCCGGCCGGCCTCTCCCTCTTCCTTTTCCATTTGCGTATGGTTCGCAGGAAGAACAATCGTTAGTAAGCCTCCGTGAGCACTCGAATTTCTCTATCTTCTTCGTCTTTTCGGGAGATATTCTTAGGCGTAAGCCGTACATTGGTTGAATCTTTTAGGAATGTACGCTTCCGGAATTTTAAGAGTAACCCACGCCGTAATGCACAACACGTCTCTCGTAGCCCCTTGCACAGGAGTTCGCTGGGCATTTCCGCGACATTTGCGTGCCAACTAAATGAACCTGTAATGAAACGCAACACGGTTCTTTGGAGCTTCTCTATTTCCTCTATCAGTGCTATGTAGTACGGATCTCATACTGACGACAAGGATTCAAGTGTTGGTCAAACGAGTGTTTTGTAAGCCACTTCGTTTGTTGATTGACCACATTTCCTGAGGCTTCTTCCAGTCTATCTGTCACCCATTGGGTCTTACTCGCGGTTAATTTGATGTGGTCTTTCCATTTCAAATTTCTCCGCACGAATACTCCTAGATATTTTATGGAAGTAACTACTTCCAGTAATTATTCTGCAGTCGCGTAGTCAACCGTAAAGGGCCTTTTGTCTATGTACGCTACATTTACTTATGTTGAGGATCAGTTGCCACTGTGTACCAAGTGTCATCCCAGGCAGGTCTTCCAGTATTTAGCTACAATTCTCAAGCTTTGAAAGTTCTTTGTGTACAAACACACCTCCTAACACCATTCGTGAAAAGCCTCATCGAAATTCCGGCGCTGTCTATTAGGTCATTTACATATATTATGAAAAGTAATGTTCCCATAACACTCCGCGTGGGCACAACCGAAGTTACGTCTGACTCTGAAGATTTCTCTCCGGTTAGAAATACATACTAAGTTCATTTTGCTAGAAAATCATCAAACCAATCACACAGGTGGTCCGCACGCCCGTACTAGTATTTTGTTCATTAGGGGGCAGTCTGAACTGGGTATCACACAATCGTTGTTTGCTGAACCCACGTTGATTCGTAGATAGGAGAATTCAGCATTAAACATGTTCGAAAATTCTGCAACAGACCGATGGTAGAGATACAGATCTATAGTCTTGTCCGTCTGTTAGGCTACCGTTCTGGAAAACGAGAATAACGTGAGAATTTTTACAACCGTTACGAAAGCTTCGCTCCTCTAGATGCCTACGGTACACAGCTGTTACAAGAGAAGCGAGTTCTTTCGCATAATCTGTTTAGAATCGAAATGGTATTCCGTCAGGTTCAGTGGCATTTCCTGTTGAAATGGCTCTAAGCACTATGGGACTTAACATCTAGACATAGAACTACTTAAACCTAATCAACCTAAGGACATCACAGATATCCATGCCTGAGGCACGAATCAAACCTGCGACCGCAGCAGCAGCGCGGTTCCGGACTGAAGCACCTAGAACCGCTCGGCCGCAACGGCCGGTGGTATTTTCTGTGTTCAGCATTTCATTTGTTATTCTCTTCCTTAGTACTTGTATCAGTATCTGTCATTTTGGAATTCGTGCGACGACATAAAGGTGGAAATACTGTTCGATTTTCCTCTGTAAAACAATCTGGAAAAAGACCGGTACTACAATCATGGTCACAAAGTGTCCTTCATGGATTTTATAAGTTTTGATGTAACATGTTAGATTTCAGGAACCACCTAGTCAAAGGTCTTATATACCATAGTTAACATGCTTATCAGACAACAGTTGCTTGGAGAAATAGGGTTTTCTTAGGTATTGGACGATCTGAGCTTCGCTTTCTCCTACTAGGATACATACCTCCCGGTGCAGGACTTCCCCAATTTGGGCGCAATGAATCACTTCACCAGTTTTATCAGTATCTCTTCTTCATGACAACTTTTTTAATTATCACAAGTATTTAATCACCATTTAAATGATCATTAGTAATATTATAAACAGTGCAAGTATCAAGTGAAATTTGTGACTGGATTGAGGACATTTTGGTAGGGAGAATCCCGCAGGTTATCTTGTATGGAGAGCCATCGTCAGATGTAGAAGTAACTTCAGGTGTGGCCCAGGGAAGTGCGTTGGGACCTTGCTGCACATGTTGTATGTTAATGGCTCGCCAGACAATATTAATAGTAACTTAAGAGTTTTTGCATGTGTTCCAAGAAAATGGCTCTGAGCACTATGGGACGTATCATCTGTCATCAGTCCCCTAGAACTTAGAACTACTTAAACCTAACTAACCTAAGGGTGTCACACACATCCATGCCCGAGGCAGGATTCGGACCGTAGCGATCGCGTGGTTCCAGACTGAAGCGGCTATAACCGCTCGGCCACTCCGGCCGGCTGCATGTGTTGCAGTTATCTATATTGTACTGCTGTTTGAAAGCAGCTGCATAGACATTCAGTCAGATATTGATAAGATTTAAAACTGGTGAAAAGATTGCCAACTTGGTTTAAATTTTTAGACGTGCAAAGCTGTGCACTTCACAATAGGGAACAAGGTAGCATCGTGTGACTATAATATCTATGAGTCACTGCTGGAATCGAGCCAACTCATGCAAATTCTGAGCGTAACACGTTCTAGAGATATGGACTAGAATCATAACATAGGCTCACTCGCGGATAGGGCAGGTGGTGGACTTAGCTTGGCAGACTACTAGCGAAGTGCAATCAGTCTACAAAAGCGATTGCTTACAAATAGTTCGTGCGACCAGTACTACAATATTACACAAATGTGTGGGACCGTACCAAATAGGACTAAAAGGAGATATTGAACGTACACAGAAAAGAGCAGCGCGAATGGTCACGGGCTTTTTCAGATCCGTGAGAGGGTGTCACAGAGATACTGAAGGGACAGAACTGGAAGACTCTTGAAGTCAGAGGTAAAATATCCAGATAAAGTCTATTAATAAAGTTTCAAGAACCGGCTTTAACTGATGACTCTAGGAATTTACTAGAACCCCCTACGTATCGCTGACGTAGGGATCGTAAGAATAAAATTAGAAAAATTACTGCACGGACAGAGGCACCCAGCAATCATTCTTCCTGCTCTCCATACGTAAACGGAATCGGATAAAAATCCTAGTAACTGGTGCAATGGAAAGTAACCTCTGTCATACACTTCACGGTTGTTTGCAGAGTATAGATGTAGATGTAGATAAACACTATGGGCTGAAGAGCGATCCCGAGGGTCGTGGGAAAGAACGAATAACCATAGGAAAACAAGACTAATGCGTTCAGTGACGACTGATACGCCCGTGTCAGGCGTTCACCACACGCCTGTAATTGGTGGTGCCGGCATCTCCTTCGGCTGGCGTGAGGGCGGTGGCAGGTGTCGCGAACTGGGCTGAGCTGAGTAGTGCAGTGCCGGGCTGGACCGGTGCTCATTTCATTTCTGGATAATGGCCTTCATTAGCAGAGGCGCCACGCGAGGCGTGCAAACGAGCAGCCGCTGCCACGGCTATGGCCACCTCTGCCGGCCTGCACCAGTCCCACCCCCAGGCCGTAATGACATCCGCCCGCACACGCCTGCCTTTTATTCCGCGTTAATAATTAAAATTTCTCGACCCGCACCCAGT
This sequence comes from Schistocerca piceifrons, assembly GCF_021461385.2. Taxonomy (NCBI): domain Eukaryota; kingdom Metazoa; phylum Arthropoda; class Insecta; order Orthoptera; family Acrididae; genus Schistocerca; species Schistocerca piceifrons. Next base: position 309,247,997 of record NC_060145.1, on the reverse strand, counting down.
ACGCTACGCTAATACTCTGCCCTGCCACGCACCTCGGGGCGTTTAGTGTGGACAGTTGGCGCCACTCTCGTGCTACTGAAAGTGCGAATGCTGTAGCCGGCCTGCCGCAATTGTTCCTAAAACTGCTAATAAATTAAATAAAATTGCAAGCGTTTACATACGTATTCTGAAAGCCACAGAGGGTTCTTTTGGTTGCACTAACAAAGCTCCCCTCTCCTTTCCAGTTTCCGCCCGCCAATGGCGCATGGAGAGAACTGCTGTCAGTAAATCAGCTTGCTAGCTGGTACTTGTTCTCATTTTCCCGTGTCGGTCATTTCGCGAGATGCATGTTGCAGGAAAAAAATTTATGCTCTCGGAACATCCAGCCAGTGACGCTACTTTCATCCGTTTATGTAACCACAAGCTAATGAAACTTTACACACTGGTATACTACAGGGGTTGGACGAAAATACGGACCAACCGCGAAAATCCATGCCTCAGTATAAGCGCAGATACTAGCCAAGCCTGGGTGTAACGCTATTGTATCTGAACACAAATGTTCAATACTTTGCAAGTGTCAGCTGTGGTCACAGCAGTGTTTAGTGTAGTTGTGAGTCCTTTACGGCAGGGCTACACTAACAAGGGGAGGCCGCCAATTGTGAATTTCAGATTCGATTCATACTGCGCATAATAAAAGCTCAAGGCCAGAGGTGTAATGTGGCAAAGCACCAAGATGCACTTCTCAGCCGTTGTCGAGAAAATCGACAGTTAAAAGAAACCGTCGCGGTGAAATACTCTCTACGATTAGTAATTTTCTACAGCGTGGTGGTGCAGCGGTAAGCGCTCGGGTTCGTAATCCGAAGATCGCCGGATCTAATTTCGCTCCATGCGACTTTTTTTTAGTATTTGTTTTTTGTAATTCACATATATATATATATATATATATATATATATATATATATATATATATATATACATATATATGTATATATATACATATTTCCTGGCAATCAGTTGTAACAATTATGCATATAATAAGTTGTTGAAAGTCGTTTGTCGTGGAAAAACTGGCGACTTCGAACATCATTATGTTTTCCGCAAACGAAGTTGTATTTCACAAATGTTATTAATTGTCTTCATAATGTTAACCACGTATAGTTAACGGAAGACGTAGAAACGTATAGCGTAGGTCAAACGTTGAATTAGAATAGAGACCCCACGAACACAAACTTGCTGTGGCAGTAATGAAATACACTCCTGGAAATTGAAATAAGAACACCGTGAATTCATTGTCCCAGGAAGGGGAAACTTTATTGACACATTCCTGGGGTCAGATACATCACATGATCACACTGACAGAACCACAGGCACATAGACACAGGCAACAGAGCATGCACAATGTCGGCACTAGTACAGTGTATATCCACCTTTCGCAGCAATGCAGGCTGCTATTCTCCCATGGAGACGATCGTACAGATGCTGGATGTAGTCCTGTGGAACGGCTGGCCATGCCATTTCCACCTGGCGCCTCAGTTGGACCAGCGTTCGTGCTGGACGTGCAGACCGCGTGAGACGACGCTTCATCCAGTCCCAAACATGCTCAATGGGGGACAGATCCGGAGATCTTGCTGGCCAGGGTAGTTGACTTACACCTTCTAGAGCACGTTGGGTGGCACGGGATACATGCGACGTGCATCGTCCTGTTGGAAAAGCAAGTTCCCTTGCCAGTCTAGGAATGGTAGAATGATGGGTTCGATGACGGTTTGGATGTACCGTGCACTATTCAGTGTCCCCTCGACGATCACCAGTGGTGTACGGCCAGTGTAGGAGATCGCTCCCCACACCATGATGCCGGGTGTTGGCCCTGTGTGCCTCGGTCGTATGCAGTCCTGATTGTGGCGCTCACCTGCACGACGCCAAACACGCATACGACCATCATTGGCAACAAGGCAGAAGCGACTCTCATCGCTGAAGACGACACGTCTCCATTCGTCCCTCCATTCACGCCTGTCGCGACACCACTGGAGGCGGGCTGCACGATGTTGGGGCGTGAGCGGAAGACGGCGTAACGGTGTGCGGGACCGTAGCCCAGCTTCATGGAGACGGTTGCGAATGGTCCTCGCCGATACACCAGGAGCAACAGTGTCCCTAATTTGCTGGGAAGTGGCGGTGCGGTCCCCTACGGCACTGCGTAGGATCCTACGGTCTTGGCGTGCATCCGTGCGTCGCTGCGGTCCGGTCCCAGGTCGACGGGCACGTGCACCTCCCGCCGACCACTGGCGACAACATCGATGTACTGTGGAGACCTCACGCCCCACGTGTTGAGCAATTCGGCGGTACGTCCACCCGGCCTCCCGCATGCCCACTATACGCCCTCGCTCAAAGTCCGTCAACTGCACATACGGTTCACGTCCACGCTGTCGCGGCATGCTACCAGTGTTAAAGACTGCGATGGAGCTCCGTATGCCACGGCAAACTGGCTGACACTGACGGCGGCGGTGCACAAATGCTGCGCAGCTAGCGCCATTCGACGGCCAACACCGCGGTTCCTGGTGTGTCCGCTGTGCCGTGCGTGTGATCATTGCTTGTACAGCCCTCTCGCAGTGTCCGGAGCAAGTATGGTGGGTCTGACACACCGGTGTCAATGTGTTCTTTTTTCCATTTCCAGGAGCGTATAAACTCCGTTACTCGCTCGTTACATTTGAATGACAGATGTTGAATGGGCCGAAACGAGCCGCCCCATTACAGCGTAGTTGCCTGCTAACTTCGAAAGAAGGTAGATGCGGTCCCTAGCGCAACTTATAACAGTGTCGAAAATCAGTGCGGACGGGACAGCTTTGGTACACCTTGTTAAACAAACGGAAAAATGGAGGCGGTACAATTGGAGAGCGATCCGCCTTCACCAACATGCATAAGCAATTCATTAATAATTGCAAAAAACTAATAATAAAAAAAATATTGCATGGCGCGAGATTCGATCAGGCGACCTTCGGATTACGAATCCCAGCGCTTACCGCTGCGCTATGACGCTGTAGAAAATCATTAATCGTAGAGAGTATTTCACCGCAACGGTTTCTTTTAACTGTCGATTTTCTCGACAACGGCTGAGAAGTGCATCTTGGTGCTTTGCCACATTACGCCTCTGGCCATGAGCTTTTATTATTCGCAGTATGAATCGAATCTGAATTTCACAATTGGCGGCCTCCCCTTGTAAGAGCCGTGGTCTAGGGGTTTGATTCATACTCAAAACGTCTTCGCTCCCGGGTTCCATCCCCGCCACTGCCTAAATTTTGATAAATAATCAGCATTGGCGGCCGAAGACTTCCGGCATAGGAAGTCAGCCTCATTCAGCCAACGGCCTTGTCAAAGAGGGCTGAGCAGCGGATAGAGGTTCAGGGCACTCTCTTGTCCTAGGGGTGGGAAATTGCCCCTAAAGGCGGAAGAATCACCAATGATCAACGACATGAAGATGCAGAAGGCAATGGAAACCACTGCATTAAAGACAAGTAACGTGTATCCACAGGACATGTGGCCTGTAATTGAAGAAGTGTCATGATGATCTCTCCATTGGCAAAAGATTCCGGAATAGTCCCCCGTTCGGATCTCCGGGAGGGGACTGCCAAGGGGTAGGTTACCATGAGAAAAAGACTGAATAATCAACGAAAGGATAACGTTCTACGAGTCGGGGCGTGGAATGTCAGAAGCTTGAACGTGGTAGGGAAACTAGAAAATCTGAAAAGGGAAATGCAAAGGCTCAATCTAGATATAGTAGGGGTCAGTGAAGTGAAGTGGAAGGAAGACAAGGATTTCTGGTCAGATGAGTATCGGGTAATATCAACAGCAGCAGAAAATGGTATAACAGGTGTAGGATTCGTTTTGAATAGGAAGGCAGGGCAGAGGGTGTGTTACTGTGAACAGTTCAGTGACCGGGTTGTTCTAATCAGAGTCGACAGCAGACCAACACCGACAACGATAGTTCAGGTATACATGCCGACGTCGCAAGCTGAAGATGAACAGATAGAGAAAGTGTATGAGGATATTGAAAGGGTAATGCAGTATGTAAAGTGGGACGAAAATCTAATAGCCTTGTGCGACTGGAATGCAGTTGTAGGGGAAGGAGTAGAAGAAAAAGTTGCAGGAGAATATGGGCTTGGGACAAGGAATTAAAGAGGAGAAAGACTAATTGAGTTCTGTAACAAGTTTCAGCTGGTAATAGCGAATACCCTGTTCAAGAATCACAAGAGGAGAAGGTATACTTGGAAAAGGCCGGGAGATACGGGAAGATTTCAATTAGAATACATCATGGTCAGACAGAGATTCCGAAATCAGATACTGGATTGTAAAGCGTACCCAGGAGCAGATATAGACTCAGATCACAATACAGTAGTGATGAAGAGTAGGCTGAAGTTCAAGACATTAGTCAGGAAGAATCAATACGCAAAGAAGTGGGATACGGAAGTACTAAGGAATGACGAGATACGTTTTAAGTTCTCTAACGCTATAGATACAGCAATAAGGAATAGCGCAGTAGGCAGTACAGTTGAAGAGCAATGGACATCTCTAAAAAGGACCATCACAGAAGTTGAGAAGGAAAACATAGGTACAAAGAAGGTAGCTGCGAAGAAACCATGGGTAACAGAAGAAATACTTAAGCTGATTGATGAAAGGAGGAAGCACAAACATGTTCCGGGAAAATCAGGAATACAGAAATACAAGTCTCTGAGGAATGAAATAAATAGGAAGTGCGGGGAGCTAAGACGAAATGGCTGCAGGAAAAATGTGAAGACATCGAGAAAGACATGATTGTCGGAAGGACAGACTCAGCATACAGGAAAGTCAAAACAACCTTTGGTAACACTAAAAGCAACGGTGGTAACGTTAAGAGTGCAACGGGAATTCCACTGTTAAATGCAGAGGAGAGAGGAGATAGGTGGAATGAATACATTGAAAGCCTCTATGAGGGGGAAGATTTGTCTGATGTGATAGAAGAAGAAACAGGAGTCTATTTAGAAGAGATAGGGGATCCAGTATTAGAATCGGAATTTAAAAGAGCTTTGGAGGACTTACGGTCAAATAAGGCAGAAGGGATAGATAACATTCCATCAGAATTTCTAAAATCATTGGGGGAAGTGGCAACAAAACGTATATTCACGTTGGTGTGTAGAATGTATGTCTGGCGATATACCATCTAACTTTCGGAAAAACATCATCCACACAATTCCGAAGACGGCAAGAGCTGACAAGTGCGAGAATTATCGCACAATCAGCTTAACAGCTCATGCATCGAAGCTGCTTACAAGAATAACATACAGAAGAATGGGAAAGAAAATTGAGAATGCGCTAGGTGACGATCAGTTTGGCTTTAGGAAAAGTAAAGGGACGTGGGAGGCAATTTTGACGTTACGGCTAATAATGGAAGCAAGGCTAAAGAAAAATCAAGACACTTTCATACGATTTGTCGACCTGGAAAAAGCGTTCGACAATATATAATGTTGCAAGCTGGTCGAGATTCTGAAAAAAGTAGGGGTAAGCTATAGGGAGAGACGGGTCATATACAATATGTACAACAACCAAGAGGGAATAATAAGAGTGGACGATCAAGAACGAAGTGCTCGTATTGAGAACGGTGTAAGACAAGGCTGTAGCCTTTCGCCCCTACTCTTCAATCTGTACATTGATGAAGCAATGATGTAAATAAAAGAAAGGTTCAGGAGTGGGATTAAAATACAAGGTGGAAGGATATCAATGATACGATTCGCTGATGATATTGCTATCCTGAGTGAAAGTGAAGAAGAATTAAATGATCTGCCGAACGGAATGAACAGTCTAATGAGTAAACAGTATGGTTTGAGAGTAAATCGAAGAACGATGATGGTAATGAGAAGTACAAGAAATGAGAACAGTGAGAAACTTAACATCAGGTTTGATGGTCACGAAGTCAATGAAGTTAAGAAATTTTGCTACCTAGGCAGTAAAATAACCAATGACGGACGGAGCAAGGAGGACATCAAAAGCGTCAAGAGAAATATACTAATATCAAATATCGGCCTTAATTTGAGGAAGATATTTCTGAGGATGTACGTCTGGAGTACAGCAATGTATGGTAGTGAAACATGGACTGTGGGAAAACCGGAACAGAAGAGAATCGAAGCATTTGAGATGTGGTGCTATAGACGAATGTTGAAAATTAGGTGGACTGATAAGGTAAGGAATGAGGGTGTTCTACGCAGAATCGGAAAGGAATATGGGGAAAACACTGATAAGGAGAAGGGACAGGATGATAGGACATCTGCTAAGACGTGAGGGGATGACTTCCATGGTACTAGAGGGAGCTGTAGAGGGCAAAAACTGTAGAGGAAGACAGAGATTGGAATACATCAAGCAAATAATTGAGGACGTAGGTTGCAAGTGCTACTCTGAGATGAAGAGGTTAGCACAGGAAAGGAATTCGTGGCGGGCCGCATCAAACCAGTCAGTAGACTGATGACCAACTGGTGCACCTGCGCAACACGACGTGGCATGGACTCAACTATTTTCTGAAGTAGTTCTGGAAGGAATTGACGCAATAAACCCTGAAGGCCTGCCCATAAATCGGTGAGAATATGAGGGGGGCAGATCCCTTCTGAACAGCACGTACAAGCCATACTTGATATGCTCAATAATTTTCATGTCTTGGGACGTGTGAGCTGTCGTATAGTCCTGCTGAATTTGGCTAAGTCCATCGGAAAACCTAATGGATACGAATGGAAGCAGGTGATCAGACAGGGTGCTTACATACGTGTCACCTGTCAGAGCCGTATCTAGACGTATCAGAGGTCCCATACCACGCCTCACACCATAAAAGTGCCTCCACGAGCTGGAACAGTCCCCTGCTGACATGCAGCGTCTATGGATTCATGAGGTTGTCTCCTTACCCGTACACGTCCATCCCCGCCATGTACCGTTTGAAACGAGACTCGCCCGACCAGGCAACATTTTTCCAGTCATCAGCATTGACGGGCTCAGGCGAGGCGTTGAATGGTTCGCATGCTGACACTTGTTGATGACCCAGCACTGAAGTCTGCAGCAATTTTCGGAAGGGTTGCACGTCTGTCACATTGAACGATTCTCTTCAGTCATCGTTGGTCCCGTTATTGCAGGATCTTTTTCCGGCCACAGCGATGTCGCAGATGTGATGTTTTACGATATTTCTGACATTCATAGCACACTCGAAATAGTCTTACAGAAAAACCCCACATCGTCGTTACCTCGGATATGCTGCGTCCATAGCTCGCGCGCCGACTATAGCACGACGTTCAATTTCACTTAAATCTTGACAACTAGCCATTGTGGCAACAGCAACCGATCTAACCTCTGCGCCAGACACAGGTGTTGCCGACCGCAGGACCGTATTCTGCCTGTTTACATATCTCTGTATTTGAATATGGATGCTTATATCAGTTTCTTTGGCGCTCCAGTGTGAGTTCGAACACAAGCAAATTACTGGTGCACCTATGGTGGGTGCGTCCGTAAGGTTAACAAAGTTTTTGTTGTTTCAAGAGGCGCCGTATCGAGAATTTATGCCACCTACAGGGAAAGCGGAGAAACATCACTGCTGATTCACAACGCGAACGGAAGTGTGTATTGAGCGATAGTGACAGACGGTGACTGAAGAGAATTGTGACAAAAAATGCGGGCATGACTGCTGTAAAATTCACTGCAGAAGTCAGAGTCACGCTTGGGAACCATATAAGCATCAAAACAACTCGAATGGAGCTCCATAAGATGGGAATAGCACGAGGAGACGATATTCCAAAACCACGCAACCGTGATGCCAGACCTCATTACGGCAAAATGTGGTGCCAAATCTGGTCTATGGAACAGTGGAAGACAGTCACTTAGTCACTTTGTCGTAAAAGTCTTATTTCACACTGTTTCTAACTTTTGCCCGCGTTTACATCTGGCGTAAACAGTGGCAGGCCTACGATCCGAACTACTTGCTGACAAGAGTGCTACATGGAGAGCGTTCGGTGATGTTTTCGGCAGTATAATGCCATCCATACATTTTAATCACCACTGACGCTGAGCGAGAATAAAATATACAGATTTTCTAGTTCTGTCTGTAATTGGACACTGGTAATAGTAAATTCTTAATCATACGATCGGAGCAACTTAATAGTTTGGGCATCCACTATTCGCAAGTACGAAAACAAGTGAAAACTAGATAATTTCAATCTCCGTTAGTTAAAGTTCACACAATAACTTAGCTGCTCCATATGATGGGATACTGAACTTTGATATCCTCGGGGATTGTTACTTCAGAAAATCCCAGAGTTCGACGTTACTGATGTACTAATTTTTAGACAAAACACAGAGTACATCACTTTTATTATTTTGCATTATCACCGATTAGTATATACATTGATGACAGATACATTTTATTATCTGACAGACTCCGAAAGTGTTTCACACAATCAGCTTCAGAAAGGCAATAATGCAGACTGAATTTTTCTTCATTCTGTCCCTTGTCTCATATATTGTTAAATGTAAGATTTACAAAATAACGATTAAGTCATTAGATAATTGGCCACATATTTCCCTACATGTTCTGATATCCAATTTACATTTTACTTAATTATAAACTAATCACTTTGAATAAGATATTGTTATTGGTGTTTTGTATAGCCCTCAAGTAGATCTATCGTTTTAAATAATCATAGTGACTAAATATCGTAGCTTTTCTGAAATAGGGGATAGGTAAATGATCAAGAATACGTGGTGCTACATGGCTGCACAGTTCATGACAGGAAATTTTAAAATTGGTTTATTAACAACCGGCTTACTTCTCTTAGTTGCAAATATAAACCGGATAACTTATTAATGTTAAATTTAATCTAAAACAGTAAACTCATTTGTACTAATTTTTGAAGGCCAGTTTACTACTGGGACTGGGTATAGACATAAAAATACAAAGTCCAATTTTAACGTTGACATGAAGAAGGAATATCAGATAGGAATGAGAAGGTAGTCCCTTTTGAGCAGCTATGTCTTGGTACTCTGCTAGGATGCAAACTGGAAATGGTTATCTACCCATCTTCACAGATCAGGTCCATCCTATGGTGCCGTATTTGTTCCCCAGGGATGACGTGTGGCAAGACGTTAGGGCCCCTGATCACACAGCTCGCATGGTCCAGGACAGGTTTCGTGAGGACGAGGGTGAATTGTCGCATCCCCCCGGCCACCGCAGTCATTACACCACAATATTATGTAGCCTTTGTGGTCTCCTTTGGAGAGAACGATGCGTGATCGCTATCCACTTCGAGCATCATCACATCTACATCTACATCTACATGGTTACTCTGCAATTCACATTTAAGTGCTTGACAGAGGGTTCATCGAACCACAATCATACTATCTCTCTACCATTCCACTCCCGAACAGCGCGCGGGAAAAACGAACACCTAAACCTTTCTGTTCGATCTATGATTTCTCTTATTTTATTTTGATGATCATTCCTCCCTGTGTAGGTTGGGCTCACAAAATATTTTCTCATTCGGAAGAGAAAGTTTGTGACTGAAATTTCGTAAATAGATCTCGCCGCGACGAAAAACGTCTTTGCTTTAATGACTTTCATCCCAACTCGCGTATCATATCTGCCACACTCTCTCCGCTATTACGTGATAATACAAAACGAGCTGCCCTTTTTTGCACCCTTTCGATGTGCTCCGTCAATCCCACCTGGTAAGGATCCCACACCGCGCAGCAATATTCTAACAGAGGACGAACGAGTGTAGTGTAAGCTGTCTCTTTAGTGGACTTGTTGCATCTTCTAAGTGTTCTGCCACTGAAACGCAAGCTATGGCTCGCCTTCCCCACAATATTATCTATGTGGTCTTTCCAACTGAAGTTGTTCGTAATTTTAACACCCAGGTACGTAGTTGAATTGACAGCCTTGAGAATTGTACTACTAATCGAATAATCGAAATCCAACGGATTTCTTTTGGAACTCATGTGGATCACCTCACACTTTTCGTTATTTAGCGTCAACTGCCACCTGCCACACCATACAGCAATCTTTTCTAAATATCTTTGCAACTGATACTGGTCTTCGGATGACCTTACTAGACGGTAAATTGCAGCATCATCTGCGAACAACCTAAGAGAACTGCTCGGATTGTCACCCAGTTCATTTATATAGATCAGCAACAGTAGAGGTCCCAGGACGCTTTCCTGGGGAGCACCTGATATCACTTCAGTTTTACTCGATGATTTGCCGTCTATTACTACGAACGGCGACCTTCCTGACAGGCGCACAACTGAGACCATACCCCATAGGCCCGCAGCTTGATTAGAAGTCGCTTGTGACGGTGTCAAAAGCTTTCCGGAAATCTAGAAATACGGAATCAACTTGAGATCCCCTGTCGATAGCGGCCATTACTTCGTGCGAATAAAGAGCTAGCTGCGTTGCACAAGAACGATGTTTTCTGAAACCACCCTTCGAGGTGATTGATAATGTTTGAATACAGTATATGCTCCAAAACCCTACTGCAAACCGACGTCAATGATATAGGTCTGTAGTTCGATGGATTACTCCTACTACCCTTCTTAAACACTGGTGAGACCTGCGCAATTTTCCAATCTGTAGGTACAGATCTATCGGTGAGCGAGCGGCTGTATATGATTGCTAAGTAGGTAGCTATTGTATCAGCGTAATCTGAAAGGAACTTAATCGGTATACAATCTGGACCTGAAGACTTGCCCGTACCAAGCGATTTGAGTTGCTTCGGAAACCCTAAGGTATCTACTTCTAAGAAACTCATGCTAGCAGCTGTTCGTGTTTCAAATTCTGGAATATTCCATTCGTTTTCCCTGGTGAAGGAATTTCGGAAAACTGCGTTCAATAACTCCGTTTTAGTGGCACAGTCGTCGGTAACAGTAGCATCGGCACTGCGCAAAGAGGGTATTGACTGCGTCTTGCCGCTTGTGTACCTGAATTTACTACTATTTTGCAGAAAAAAATAGTGCAATATTTCCTTTATAACCATAGAGTTGCTGTATTTATCCATTCCCAGACGATTGGATGCTGTTATGAATGCCAACCGTTTGCCGCGCGGTGTTGCCGAGCGGTGTGAGGCGCTGCAGTCATGGACTGTACGGCTGGTCCCGGCGGAGGTTCCAGTCCTTCCTCGGTCATGGTTGTGTGTGTTTGTCCTTAGGATAATTTAGGTTAAGTAGTGTGTAAGCTAGGGAATGATGACCTTAGCAGTTAAGTCCCGTAAGATGTCACACGCACACACACACACACACACACACACACACACACACACACAGATACACAACCGTTTCCCTGTGCGGTATTGGGCATGGTTATGTGTTGTATTTTTTGTGTTTTCGTATTTTTGTCCAACCTCTGCACACAGTTCAACGTACAACACCTGTTATATAGTTTTGGAGGTATCAAAATTTTCTTAATAAGCAAAATTTTCAGTAGTTAAAAACATACCACAATATTGCATCTTATTTAAATGTGTCTCGAGTTACTGCGAAATGTACCCGAAGAATGAATTTTGAATTTCTGAGCAAGTAAGAATGTCTGTGTCAGTGCAATAGTGTTGTGGTTCAAATACACTGAGTTACAGCCGGTAGGAAAATCAGGAAAGCAATTTACACTGAAGATCCAAAGAAACTGGTACACCTGCCTAATCTCGTGTAGGGCCCCCGAGCGCTTGCAGAAGTGCCTCAAAACGACGTGGCATGGACTCGACTAATGTCTGAAGTAGTGCTGGAGGGAATTGACACCTTGAATTCTGCAGGGCTGTCCATAAATCCGCAAGAGTATGTGAGAGTGGAGATCTCTTTTGAACAACAAGTTGCAAGACACCCCAGATATGCTCAATAATGATCACGTCTGGGGTGTTTGGCGGCCAGCGGAAATGTTTAAACTCAGAAGAGTGTTCCTGGGGCCACTCAGTAGCAATTCTGAAAGTGCGGAGTGTGAAACTGTGCTCCTGGAATTGCCCAAGCCTGTCGGAATGAACAATGGACATGGATGAATGCAGATGATCAGGCAGAATGCTTACATACGTGTCAGCTTTCAGAATCGTATGTAGTCGCATCAGCGATCCAACATCACTCCAACTGCACACCCCCCACACTATTATAGAGCCTCGTCCAGCTTGAACAGTCCCCTGCTGACATGCACGACCCATGTTGTCTCATACCATTACACGTCCATCGGATCGACAGAATTTGAAACGAGACTTGCCTTACCACGCAATGTGTTTCCAGTCATCAACAGTCCAATGTCGGTGTTGATGCGCCCAGGCGAGGTGTAAAACTTTGTGGCATGCAGTGATCAAGGGTACACCAGTGCGCCTGCAGCTCCGAAAGCTCATATCGATTATATTTTGTTGAATGGTTCGCACGCTGACACTTGTTGACGGCACAGCATTAAAATCTGCATGAATTTGTAGAGCGGTTGCACCTCTGTCACGCTGAACGAGTCTCTTCAGTCCTCATTGGTCGCGTTCTTTGTCCGCGGCTGCAGCGATGTTGGAGATTTGATGTTTCACTGGATTACTGATATTCACGGTATACTCGTGAAATGATGGTACGGAAATATCCCCACTTCATTGTTAATTCGGAGATTTTTTTTTTTTTTTTTGGTCATCAGTCTACTGACTGGTTTGATGCGGCCCGCCACGTATTCCTTTCCTGTGCTAACCTCTTCATCACGGAGTAGCACTTGCAACCTACGTCCTCAATTATTTGCTTGACGTATTCCAATCTCTGTCTTCCTCTACAGTTTTTGCCCTCTACAGCTCCCTCTTGTACCATGGAAGTCATTCCCTCATGTCTTAGCAGATGTCCTATCATCCTGTCCCATCTCCTTATCAGTGTTTTCCACATATTCCTTTCCTCTCCGATTCTGCGTAGAACCTCCTCATTCCTTACCTTATCAGGCCACCTAATTTTCAACATTCGTCTACAGCACCACATCTCAAATGCTTCGATTCTCTTCTGTTCCGGGTTTCCCACAGTCCATGTTTCACTACCATACAATGCTGTACTCCAGACGTACATCCTCAGAAATTTCTTCCTCAAATTGAGGCTGGCATTTGATATTTCTTGGCCAGAAATGCCTTTTTTGCCGTAGCGAGTCTGGTTTTGATGTCCTCCTTGCTCCGTCCGTCATTGGTTATTTTACTGCCTAGGTAGCAGAATTCCTTAACTTCATTGACTTCGTGACCATCAATCCTGATGTTAAGTTTCTCGCTGTACTCATTTCTGCTACTTCTCATTACCTTCGTCTTTCTCCGATTTACTCTCAGACCATACTGTGTACTCATTAGACTGTTCATTCCGTTCAGCAGATCATTTAATTCTTCTTCACTTTCACTCGGGTTACCAATGTCATCAGCGAATCGTATCATTGATATCCTTTCACCTTTTATTTTAATTCCACTCCTGAACCTTTCTTTTATTTCCATCATTGCTTCCTCGATGTGCAGATTGAAGAGTAGGGGCGAAAGGCTACAGCCTTGTCTTACACCGTTCTCAATACGAGCACTTCGTTCTTGATCGTCCACTCTTATTATTCCCTCTTGGTTGTTGTACATATTGTATATGACCCGTCTCTCCCTATAGCTTACCCCTACGTTTTTCAGAATCTCGATCAGCTTGCACCATTTTATATTGTCGAACGCTTTTTCCAGGTCGACAAATCCTATGAAAGTGTCTTTATTTTTCTTTAGCCTTGCTTCCATTATTAGCCGTAACGTCAGATTTGCCTCTCTCGTCCCTTTACTTATCCTAAACCCAAACTGATCGTCACCTAGCACATTCTCAATTTTCTTTTCCATTGTTCTGTATATTATTCTTGTAAGCAGCTTCGATGCATGAGCTGTTAAGCTGATTGTGCGATAATTCTCGCACTTGTCAGCTCTTGCCGTCTTCGGAATTGTGTGGATGATGCTTTTCCGAAAGTCAGATGGTATATCGCCAGACTCATATATTCTACACACCAACGTGAATAGTCGTTTTGTTGCCACATCCCCAAATGATTTTAGAAATTCTGATGGAATGTTATCTATCCCTTCTGCCTTATTTGACCGTAAGTCCTCCAAAGCTCTTTTAAATTCCGATTCTAATACTGGATCCCCTATCTCTTCTAAATCGACTCCTGTTTCTTCTTCTATCATATCAGACAAATCTTCCCCCTCATAGAGGCTTTCAATGTATTCATTCCACCTATCTGCTCTCTCCTCTGCATTTAACAGTGGAATTCCCGTTGCACTCTTAACGTTACCACCGTTGCTTTTAATGTTACCAAAGGTTGTTTTGACTTTCCTGTATGCTGAGTCTGACCTTCCGACAATCAAGTCTTTCTCCATGTCTTCACATTTTTCCTGCAGCCATTTCGTCTTAGCTTCCCTGCACTTCCTATTTATTTCATTCCTCAGAGACTTGTATTTCTGTATTCCCGATTTTCCGGAACATGTTTGTACTTCCTCCTTTCATCAATCAACTTAAGTATTTCTTCTGTTACCCATGGTTTCTTCGCAGCTACCTTCTTTGTACCTATGTTTCCCTTCTCAACTTCTGTGATGGTCCTTTTTAGAGATGTCCATTGCTCTTCAACTGTACTGCCTACTGCGCTATTCCTTATTGCTGTATCTATAGCGTTAGAGAACTTAAAACGTATCTCGTCATTCCTTAGTACTTCCGTATCCCACTTCTTTGCGTATTGATTCTTCCTGACTAATGTCTTGAACTTCAGCCTACTCTTCATCACTACTGTATTGTGATCTGAGTCTATATCTGCTCCTGGGTACGCTTTACAATCCAGTATCTGATTTCGGAATCTCTGTCTGACCATGATGTATTCTAATTGAAATCTTCCCGTATCTCCCGTCCTTTTCCAAGTATACCTTCTCCTCTTGTGATTCTTGAACAGGGTATTCGCTATTACTAGATGAAACTTGTTACAGAACTGAATTAGTCTTTCTCCTCTTTCATTCTTTGTCCCAAGCCCATATTCTCCTGTAACTTTTTCTTCTACTCCTTCCCCTACAACTGCATTCCAGTCGCCCATGACTATTAGATTTTCGTCCCACTTTACATACTGTATTACCCTTTCAATATCCTCATACACTTTCTCTATCTGTACATCTTCAGCTTGCGACGTCGGCATGTATACCTGAACTATCGTTGTCGGTGTTGGTCTGCTGTCGATTCTGATTAGAACAACCCGGTCACTGAACTGTTCACAGCAACAAAATGGCTCTGAGCATTATGGGACTTAACATCTGTGGTCATCAGTCCCCTAGAACTTAGAACTGCTTAAACCTAACTAACGTAAGGACATCACACACATCCATGCCCGAGGCAGGATTCGAACCTGCGACCGTAGCAGTCGCGCGGTTCCGGACTGAGCGCCTAGAACCGCTAGACCACCGCGGCCGGCTCACAGTAACACACCCTCTGCCCTACCTTCCTATTCATAACGAATCCTACACCTGTTATACCATTTTCTGCTGCTGTTGATATTGCCCGATACTCATCTGACCAGAACCCCTTGTCTTCCTTCCACTTCACTTCACTGACCCCTACTATATCTAGATTGAGCCTTTGCATTTCGCTTTTCAGATTTTCTAGTTTCCCTACCACGTTCAAGCTTCTGACATTCCACGCCCGACTCGTAGAACGTTATCCTTTCGTTGATTATTCAAGTCTTTTTCTCATGGTAACCTCCCTTTTGGCAGTCCCCTCCCGGAGATCCGAATGGGGGACTATTCCGGAATCTTTTGCCAATGGAGAGATCATCATGACACTTCTTCAATTACAGGCCACATGTCCTGTGGATACACGTAACGTGTCTTTAATGCAGTGGTTTCCATTGCCTTCTGCATCTTCATGTCGTTGATCATTGCTGATTCTTCCTCCTTTAGGGGCAATTTCCCTTCCCTAGGACAAGAGAGTGCCCTGAACCTCTATCCGCTGCTCAGCCCTCTTTGACAAGGCCGTTGGCAGAATGAGGCTGACTTCTTATGCCGGAAGTCTTCGGCCGCCAATGCTGATTATTTATCAAAATTTAGGCAGTGTCGGGGATCGAACCCGGGACCGAAAACGTTTCGATTATGAATCAAAGACGCTACCCCTTTTTTTTTTATTTTTGCTAATGAACCGCTGCAGGAGCAGGACGACGGGTAGGGCAGGGGTCGACACCCGAAGCCTGGCCATCCCGCCGCCACGCCCAAGCAACGTGTTCGAGTTCGAGGATCGAAGGATCAGGAAGAGGATGGAGTGGGTTTGTCGATGGTGTTCTTTTTATTTAGTTATTTCTTTAATTTTTATAATATTTTTTTGTATTATAGATTTATTTTTGTTTCATTACAAAGAAAGATCCTACAACTGCCGTAGCCGAGCGTCCGAGTCGTCTTCTCGTCTGTTGGGAGGGGTTCCCCCCTACTCCGTCCGTAGAGGATCAATATGCTCCAGGATTCTTCTTCATTTTCAGCGTCTCATACCCGGAACGCCTCAGTGAGCAGGAGGATCCGCAGATAATGAACCCTGAAATCTTCAGAGCAAAGAAGAATCTCGCGAAGTCGGGTCTGACAGTACGTGAGGATCTGACATCTGAAAGACTAAACATTTTGAAGAGAGCGATTTCGAAATTTGGGCTACATAACGTATGGACAAATGACGGCAGGATAATGGTTAAGACCGAAAACGGAAAGAGAACAATTTGCAGTGTTAATGAACTCGAAAGCCTGCGCTCTAGAAGCTAAATCAGTCTAATCTTGCTGCCACTAACCTGTATGTTTATATTGTTTACACTGTCAACCATAACTTAACTAATGTATTATCAAATTTTTCGTTTCTCCACGTAACTATATTTTTTATCTCTATTTGTTTTCTAATGTAATTTTGTTATTATTTGTATTATCAACTTTTCGTTTCTCCACATAACTATTTTAATCTATAATTGTTTTCTCATGTAATTTTGTTAATTATTACATAAGGTAGTCTCACTTCCATCTTTAATTGGCAACCCACCATCATACTTTGGTTGTTATCCTCGTAAGTGCAATTAATATCACACTCTACCGTTTCGTGCAGATTACTCCCGTTGTGTTTAGCGAAATTCCTTCCCCTGCCGGCCCACGGCTACTTCCAGAACCGTTGCAGACCTCGCTGACCTTGGCCGCAGTTCAAGTTGCCTCCCCGGGGACCCACCCCCTCCCCCCTTCGGCCGCTCTCCTTGCTCAGAACTGGGAGGACACTCCTTCACCCCCTCTCCTTCACACGCCTTCCGCATTCCTCATGCCAGACCCTCTTGTCACCGCTAACCACGACCCGCAAACATCTGTCGGCAGTCTCCTCGGGAACTCAACACCCGAACGCACCAAGCTGCATATTGCACATGCAAATGTCCAATCTCTGCCAGCTCACTTCGACGAGTTCAAATATATATTTCAGACTACTGATATACACGTAATACTTTTGTCAGAGACTTGGCTGAAACCAAGTATTCCTACAAATTCCGTAAACCTAGATGGCTATATCTTCCTCAGGCACGACAGATGCAACAGACGAGGGGGCGGAGTAGGGGCGTACATACGCTCTGATTTGTCACCTACTGTACTACACACATCCGACAACAATGTAGATAAACAAGAGGAATATATGTTCATAGAGATCAAATCCCTTAACAGAAAATGCTTAATATGTGTCTTTTACAAACCTCCAAAAGTAGGCTGGTTCGCCTCCTTCGAAACTGCCCTCTCTAGTCTCGAATCGTCATATGAACATGTAATTATAGCAGGTGACACTAACATTAATTTTCTGTGCAATAGTCCTTCCACTGGGAAATTTAAGAGGATGCTTTCTTCCTCAAATATGACGCTACTTCAGTTGGCACCTACTCATCACACGACTACCAGTCACACTTTCATAGATATATTCGCAACGAAATCTCCAAACAGAATGATCCGCACCTCTCAAATATCTGCACCTGGCATGTCGGCCCATGACATCATTTTCATGACGTATTCACTAGAATGTCCTAGAAAAAAACAAAAATTGTCTACATACCGAGACTTCAAACGCATAAATTTGCCTCAACTCGAAACTGAGGCGAAAGAAATAGTTTGGAGGATGACCTCTACTCCCCTCATGGACATAAACGACAAACTCCAAGATTTCACTACCAAAATTACTAAAATATATGACAAATACGCTCCAATAAAGACCAGAAAAGTAAAAAGGAAACCTGCACCTTGGCTGACTGATGAACTAAAACAGCTCATGAATCTCAGAGACGCTGCTCATCGAGCATACAAGATACACCCTACACCTGAAAATCACATTGTATACAAGCAGAAGCGAAACAAAGTCAGTCAAGCGGTGAGAAACGCTAAGCTCAGGCATGCCCGTACATTAGCTGACAACAGATGTAGACCAGCTATCCTGTGGAAAAATCTCCGTAGTCTCGGTTTAGGCAAAATAAAAGTTGCAGAAAATCCCATGGTCCCAGCTGAAGAACTAAACCGATTCTTCACATTACCTGCAACCACAATTGAACCGCAAAAAAAACAGAGAATCATTGATTACTTCATGGGGATGAACGACTGTAGCAAAGAAAAATTCTATCTACGGCACGTCACTTGCAATACTGTCAAGAAAGCAATAATGCGGATTGGATCAGCATCCCCGTACTGGCGTAGCCACTGTAGCGCCATATGCATTTCATCCTCTGATCTGGCCAGGAACATCACGTCATCGGCGAATGCACCACAACAAAAGGTCACGTCCCGCAAGGAGATACCAGTTAATCGCTGCCGTAGACCATGTAAAGCTGGTTCAAGCGCTGCAGCAAATAATATGCCCGACAGGGGGCACCCTTGTCGCACTGACCGTCCAACAACAATGTGACCAGACTGATAACCGTTGACCATCATGCGGGAGCGCGCTCCGTGGACCAGTCGAAGGACCACCTGTGCAGACTCCGGAGAGAGGCCCATGTGTTGCAGAACTGCGCGTAAGAAGCCGTGATCGACGCGGTCGAATGCGTGGTCAAAATCTACGGCGACAAGGGCGCCTCGTATTTTGCAGGCCGCCGTCAAAGCAATTACGTCGCGGTATGCTCCTAACGCCGTATGAATGTTGCTGACACCACCTAAACATGTCTGATCGGTGTGGATGGCTTTCCCGATAGCGGTGTGGAGACGCGCGCGGAGGATACGGGCGAAGATCTTGTAGTCGTTGTTGAGGAGTGTGAGTGGGCGAAAATCCTGCCACCTACAACCACCATTCGGTTTCGGAACTGGGATCAAGATGCCTTCTGTGAATTCTGTGGGGACAGTGAAATCAGGGCGGATCAGGTCTTGAAACATTTGGAGCCACTTGTCACCCATAAGGTGGTAAAAAGTGCGGTAGAATTCCAGGGGTAAACCGTCCGGTCCAGGCGACTTGTTCGGTGCTCCACGTGCCAAGGCCGATGTCAGCTCGTCGGGTGTAATGGGCAACAGCAGTCTATCATCGGGTGCCACTTCCCGAGGGGCGGGAAAATCGTGCAACAGCTCGTCATAATCACGTACATTTCGCGGATCTTCCATGTACAAGGTCCCATAGCGTCTGGCGCACGTGTGCGCGATGTCCGTTTGTGTCACTGCGCGCCCGCCGTCCTCCGTGTTTACCGCCGTAATGAGCTGACGTTTGCGGTGGCGCCTCTCGCGCACAATGTGATACACTGACGCTGTTTCGTGGGGGATACAGTCTTGCACTCGCGCACGGATGCGAACACCGTCTAGCTGCTCTGTCCTGATGCGAAGTAGACGAGCTTTGATGCGCTGTACGGACATCTGACGTTCGGGAGACGGCGGTTGCGTCGCCAGCTCACGTAACGCTGTATAATAAAATTCCGATGTCGCCCTTTGCCAGTGCGATCTGTCACGCCCGTAGGCCATCAAGGTCTTTCGGAGGGCAGGATTGACACATCCCAGCCACCACTGTAACGTGGAAGCATACATAGGCAGGCGCCTGATACATCGACGCCACGTGTCAGTGACTGCTCGCCGACACGCTTCCTCGCGAAGGAGGGAGACGTTCAGCGTCCACGGGCCCCTGCTGCGTCTTGTGAGTTGTCGGGACAAGGTGACAGTGCAGATGTACGCGAGATGGTCTGTGAAGGCCGTCGGCCAGAGTTCTGCATCATGGGTTGCTGTGCGGAGGGCACGCGAGACGTATATCCGGTCCAGACGACTGGCAGAATGGCTGGTAAAGTGCGTATATCCACTCTGGGTCCCATGATGTAAGAGCCATGTGTCGTGGAGCGCGAGGTCACGTATCAATGCTTATAGAGCCGGGCATGGGACGTAATGCGGTATCTGGTCCTCGGGCCGCAAAACACTGTTAAAATCGCCGCCCACTATGTAATGGTCCATATTTCCATGCAAAAGTGGAGCCAACTCCTCCGAATAGAAGACATGCCTGTCACGACGGTGCGAATTACCGGAGGGAGCGTAGACGTTAATGAGGCGCACTGCGCCAAGTGTGAGTGCGATGCCTCGCCCGTTCGGCAAGTACGTCGCGTCCGTCGCGTCTATGCCATCTCGGAGAAGGATGGCCGTTCCTCCTGCGCCACTACCTACGGGTAGGCTGTACGTGGTGTAGCCATATAGGTCTAAACACAGCTCGGGACGGACCTCCTGGAGAAGGGCAATGTCCAAGTCTGCCGCTCTGATCATGTCGTGTAACATGCGGGTCTTGACAGTGGAGTGGACACCATTTAAGTTGACTGTTCCCACACGGTATGACTGAGACATATCAAGTGGCGGAGGCAGTGTGTCGGTGCAAGCCCACAGTGATCTCACACACCACACACCACACAGCCATCCATCTGCATGCTGTGCATTACTGTGCCGTAGGAGTCCCTGACTGGCAGAGCCCTCCGGGCTCAATGTCAGCCACGGGCTCTGGTGGAGATATTGATGTTTGCTGTGCATCATCTGCCTCCATATCGTCTGCCCAACCACCAAGAGACGATTGTGATGCCTTTGGGGGCTGTACGCTTTCACAGGAGCCCACATTTTGGGAGTCGACGCAGTGCGCCTCGTTTTCTGGGCCACCAGATGTAGGAGAGTGTTCCTTGTCTTCAGGCACGTTCTGGTGAATGATGCCACTGGAGTCCGTTGCAATTGTGGGCGAGTCAACGAAGTCGATGTCTTCCGCCGGCTTCACATTCCTGTCCTGTTCGTCAGCTGACAATCGTCTCTTCTTGTGTCGCTTGGGTGATTTTTGCTTTCGGGTCCGAGATTCGACATCCACTGGAGGGCGGGGCTCGACACAGTCTCGGTCGCTAGGAACCCCTGTGTCTGATCCCGACAGTGACGGTGGCTGGGTGCCCACGACGCTGCGGTGGGCGGAGGCTGTAGGAACCTCTGCACCGTTGGGCTGCGGCGTCGTCGACGGCGCTGACTCTCCAACGGAGCTGGCAGCGGCTTGAGGAGGTAGCAGGTTTTGATCATCCATCACATCATGTCGTGCCGCCTCCACATATGTTAGCGGGAGAGAGGTCATAGTGGATCGCTGGGGAAGTTCATTGCGGGGCACCTGAACGAGGCGGCGCTGCAGACACTCAGTTCTAACATGGCCCTCCTGGCCGCAGCCCGAGCAGGTCCTCGGTTGTCCATCATATATAACAATTGCACGGCAGCCACCAACGAAAACATACGATGGAACGTGCTTCTTAAGTTCTATGCGCAGTTGTCGTACCCCGTTAAGGACAGGGTACGTTTCGAATGTGTTCTATTTCTCCTCTGTGTGGCTCAGAACTGTGCCGTATGGCCGCAGCGCATCAACGACTAGGTTGGCAGGAACTTCGAACGGTAGTTCAAAGATGCGCACGGTACGCACCCCCAGACCAGCATGGTCAACTCCTACCACGCTCACGTTACCGTCTGCGTGGCAGAAGCGAAAGCCGTTTGCAGATCGTTGGAGTAATCTGTCGCAGGCCGCTTCGTCAATTAGTTTGAGGTACACTGTGCTGGTTACAATAGACAGATGAATTCCTGTCAGTTCTTGTGGTTCGATGTGCATGATGTCTCGTAGAAACCGTTCAATTTCATGGGCCTTCGGTCTCGTGTACGATGCGTTGAACGTTAGTTTGATTGTAGCTTTTCGATATGAGAACGCCATGTCGGGTCGGTACAGGTACTATACGGCAAGACAACGACGCGACCGCGCGCTAGCGGGTAAACAACAACACCTGCGGAGCACTGCCCGGCGCGCCGAGCCCGTCCGCACGGTAACACGGCTGAAAGCCGACTGTACCCCTAGACCACGGAGATACTGAGTCAAAACGGTTTAAATGGCTGTAAGCACTAAGGCACTTAACATCTGAGGTCATCACCCCCTAGACTTAGAACTACTTAAACCTAACTGACCTAAATACATCACACATGCATGCCCGAGGCAGGATTCGAACCTGCGACCGTAGCAACAGCGCCATTGCGGAGTGAAGAGCCTACAACCGCTCAGCCACATCGGCCGTGGAGGTAAGATCAAATATACGCAGTATAAGAAGTAACTGAATTTTAACTTGAATAGGTGCGAAGATCAAAAGTATGCATTACTTCTGGAAAAATCAATGATATTTATGTACGGTATTTGCCTTTGAACTATGTACACACACACACCCACACAAATTTAGCATATGTATACTAAACATTGTAAATAATTCTTATTGTAGGAAACAGCGCTCTATAATTATTATAAATAAACTTCAAGCAGTCTTCATCGCATAAATTTTTTGATGTGGTGAGCGATTTATATCTTATTATTATATCATCTTCAGACCTATAATGAACAAGAATCCTTATAAACATATAAAGGTCGAAATCGTATATTGACAAAACAGTAAATAACGCTGATATACCACAGGTGTCTGCCGGAGGCGGTGGCGCATGGCAACCCTCTTGTTTGTGGCTGGTGGTGTACTGCAACATGAGGAACGCCAGCTGCTAATTAAATACTTAAAGCCCCGCCCACCGTCTCCGGCATAACGGCACGGATAGCCAGTCAAGTAAGTTAGATTTCTGCAGCTTAAGAAAGTAACGTGGTAGTTACTATTAAGTCATTATTACCACCTATAGAACTTATAAGACAAGTTAAAATCTTATAGTTTATAAAATATTGTGCAAAAAGGTAATTACTGCGACATAAATAGTGTGGCACTCTATCATGTACTGTTATAGACCAAAGCAAAGATGATAACAAGGACGCCACTGTAGTAACCATGGTCACCTACTCGTCTTACTAGGGCCAAAGAGGCTATCTGTGGGGAAAGCGTCCAGGTCGCTCAAAGATTGCCAGGGAGACAGAACGAAGGTCGATCAGTACATGATATGGGTAAGTTGAATTAAAAGACATCTCGTCAAAATTAATGTTACATCTAGAATGCGATATCAGTGGTGGAAAATTTCAGAAATTTATAAAGTAAGAGCTATATTACCGTTACAGTCGTTGGTCTGCATAGAATGCAACGTGATGGCTATCATGAGAGTAAAATTAACGACCTTGTGCCACAGAAGAACAGATGAAACCGCCGTCTGGACGGTCACGTTTTGACAGGGGATGTTTTTTCCCCCACCCTTCTATGCCAGCCGTTATTGGTATTTTTATTAACACTATATTTCAATATAACATTATGGTTGCCGTAGACATTATTTCGTTCGCCCATGACGTGACTGTCCAGACAGTGGTTTTATCAGTTCTTCAGTGTTCATTGTAGGTCTGAAGATGGTCTTATAATAAGATCGAAACCCGTCACCACATTAAAAAATTTATGCCATCAAGACTGCTTCTAGTTTATTTATATGAACTAAAATTTAGTGTGTGTGTCTGTGTGTGTGTGTGTGTGTGTGTGTGTGTGTGTGTGTGTGTGTGTGTGTGTTAATCTCGTGCACGAGAGTGTACGATTCTGATCGTCTGTCTCATTTCTATACGACCCTTTGACTGAGTAGTGTGGTGGGCAAGGGAAAGGGTTGGGGACGAAAGGAGTGGTTGGTGCTTGTGTCTTTGTCAAGTGATTTAAACAAAGAGTCACAACGCACAATGTAAACAAAGTGTCCTGGAAATGGCATTAGCAATGCTACTGTAACTCCTAAGCTTCAAGAGCAGAATTCTCTATCGTGGCACGTCCGCAGCTCGTAGTCCAGTGGTCAGAAGGTACCGGGTTCAGTTCCTGACCTGGTCGGATACTTTCTCCGCCGGGGCTGGTTACTTGTGTTGTCCTCATCATTTCATCATCATTCGTGAAAGTGGCGGGACTGGACTGAGTAATGACTGGGAATTTGTACGGGCGCTGGTAACCGCGCAGTTGAGCGCCCTACAAACCAAATGTCATCTCCATCCAGGTAACATCAAGCTAAGTGGCGAGGTTTGAAAAAGACCTTTGGCGAACAATACGATTTTGCGAAATTATTCGCCAGCGTTCTTTCCGCTTTGGAGACAGTTGTCAAATGCCTTATGGTTAATAGTTATTCCGGAAAAAAATCAGAAAACATAATCAAGAAACACAGACGATATACCTGTACTCTAAGCTTCACTGACAATAGATTTTAATAAACATCGCGTGTTGCAGAGTACGGTGTTAGCTCAGTAGTTCAAAATAGCGTTTGGATAAAGGATAAAGCACACGCAGCAGGACCGTAGGCAGAAAATGCTGTGGCCGCAGCTCTGCATTTCAATTACTTCATAAATAATGCACGGCCAGCCATCCCCGTGCTGGCACACCAGCGCTACAAATTTTCATTGGGCGGTTTTCGTTCTCTCATGTCGCGAATATCCATCACAAAGGCTTCAATTTATATTAGAAGGCTTATCGGCAAATCGAATCAGCCGACGATGTTCTCGCCGTTGTTCACACAGTCGACTGTAAAAAGAATTAAAAGTGGTTCTGGAATATAAACGAAACATATTCGCGTGGGAGGTTTTTATTTGTCAAACAGGGGCAGAATGCTACGCATGGAGAATCAAATTGGTAGACGACCCATGTGTAAATTAACCTTTAAACACGGCTACAAATTGATAGCAGTTCATAAAAAGACAGTAGCCCTGTAACAGAATTTATTCACAGACAGTATAATTGTTCTCAAGAAAAAAAAGCATCTCCAACATTACTATTCAAATGGTTCAAATGGCTCTGTGCACTATGGGACTATCAGTCCCCTAGAATTTAGAACTCCTTAAACCTAACTAACCTGAGGACATCACACACACCCATGCCCGAGACAGGATTCGAACCTGCGACCGTAGCGGCCGCGCGGTTCCAGACTGAAGCGCCTAGAACCACTAGGCCACAACGACCGGCTACATTACAATTGATTATATTATTACGGGCACCGTTACGAAGTATTACCGGTGATTACGTGCAATCTCCAGATGAGTGTCAGTAAGGCTGCAGTGTGACACATCAAGTTTGTTCAAATGTGTGTGTAATCTTATTGGGACTTAACTGCTAAGGTCATCAGACCCTAATCTTACGCACTACTTAACCTAAATTATCCTAAGGACAAACACACACACACCCATGCCCGAGGGAGGACTCGAACCTCCGCCGGGACCAGCCGCACAGTCCATGACTGCAGCGCCTGAGACCGCTCGGCTAATCCGGCGCGGCCACATCAAGTTTGTCGTCGTTGCCCTACTTGATGACGAAATTTAAGTTGAACCAATCTAGAATCGGTAATAACCAGTATTAGTTAAACCAGTTTTGTGGCCGGGATCGGCAACGCTTGCCTGTAAAGAGGCGTTCTATTTGAGGGTAAGCAGGTTTGGATCCTGGTGGTAGATGAAATTATTTGGTCGGCTAATGTGTAATTGTAGACTGGGTGAATGTAATATACGCGTGTATGGTGTGGTGGTATGTTTGTGTTTTAGATTACTCCTCTCGAAAAGCACTAAGGCGGCCGCCGAGATTAATCCATCTGACGGATGGATCATAATCGTCAGTGTCACATGCCACCACTCCCTGAGATGCTGTGGAAAGATTTGGATCACAGTGTAGGAAACACGCAGTCAGTGGTTTGATCTACTCCATTACATGTGCAAAGGGCGTCTTCAGTCATTTCGAAAGAGAACTTCGGTCTCCTATGGCCTCATAGCATGCCTGTTGAGCCGTGTCATCAATAGATCTATCGTGCCAGGCTTTCGTGTGCCCTTATCTTTGGCTAGAGGACGTCCACGAGCTGCTTCTACGAGGTCTCTGGTGAGCTCGCTCTCTGGCAGACAGCTCGCCGAAGTGGCAGGTGTGGCCTGGCAGGGGGCCTCCTGGGACTTGAGGAAAAGGGGGCCTGTGCTTTTGATGACAGGAGCGCGGGCAGCGTTCCACGTGTCTTCTCCACCATCACCAATGGACTGGTGCTGAAAACCACCTTCTGTGCAAGAGTTTTACCTTACGTGCTGCCACGGGACCGTAGGCTGCATGTTTGTCTCTCCAATAATATGTGGTGAGAAGCTTATACTTACATTTAACAGAGCCGCAGTGCTATTCCAACTGCGATTACGACACGTTCTACTAGCTGAGTGGCTTACAAGGTGTGCTAACATGGTGATGCTCGTTAACTGGGCGGACATCCGAGAGAATGTGATACCCACTGATTATCATCTTGTTATTTAAATGAGTTGATTTGTTAGATAAGGTTCATCTTCCCGTGGTAGAGCTTCATTCTACATACATGCTTCCTATTTATTGCGTTGGTTCTTTGATAAGAGACCTTATATTCCGTAAATTTTGCCTTGTCAACAATGTAAGGTTGTGGTGTGACTTTTTTTTTAGAGTGCTACTAACGGAGCTGGCCCAGAACGGGCTTTTAATCTGTTAATGGGATTGTTTCATTAAGCCCTGCTGTGGAAGTTTTGCAACAAAAAATTTTCTGTTTTTTGAAAATGCAGCAAAATAAGTTTTGTAGTTCTCTGTTATGTCACTTGGTACCAGCACTTTTTGCTTGTCCTTTCTTATATTACAAAACAAAGTGGCAATGAAGGGAGAAGCTGATCCCTAAATTTAATCCTCTGAATGTGAGATTCAGCTATTTGTTGCCACGCAATAGTGCATATGTCAATTTTATGGTCTTTGTAATAATAACAATGTGTATGTTTCAGAACCAGTTCATTTGGGCTACTTGGCGTGTTCTTGTGGAGTGTCCAGGTTCTACCATCCGGTCCAAACTTCTTGAAAAAGCAGGATATTGATCAGAATATTCTGTAAGAGTTTGATCTTCGGACTTCTTATTACAGTTGTTCTACATATCTTTTCTTAAAGCATTCTTTAGATTGAATTAAATGTCATTGGATGTGCCCAGTTAGGATTCAGTTTGGTGTTACTGTGAGTTTATGGAAATTATTTCATGCCGTGCTAAAAGTTTTAAGTGTTGTTTTATTTTATTTAAGGGCCTACACTGTGAATATTATGTAATTTTACTCTCGAATGCTTATTGGTGTAAGGAATATGTGGTAAATTTCATCATACCTATGATTTGCAGAGTTCTCGGTCTGGAAATCGGTAACTGCACACTTTTGTTTTCGAGGCAAGGCTTTTAAGTTTTTTGATTTGGTGAATTATGTGACGTTTTGTAATTTTAATAAATTACGGCTCAAATGTACATTATGGAATGATGTTCAGTCCCCCTTTCGCCGAGGCCTTCCTTGTCTTCCATGACGGTCTCATCTCTAAAGTTCTGTTGTAGTAGGAGCCAGCTGATTACTTTAGTGTGTCGTAGTAACATATGTCTCTGTTTTCTGGGTTTTTAGTTCGTTGTGGTTCAGTCTCCCACTCTTGTCTAAATTCTTCCCATAGTTTTTGGTTTATTGCACTTACAGGTTTTCCGCTCTAGCCTACCGTTTTCTATGGTCGGACGGCTTCATTAGCTAGGTTATTAGCTCGTTCATTCGCTCACATCTCTGTGTGACCTTTATCCATCCGAAATCTATCTATCTGTTGTGCTTTGGCAATCTCTTGATTTTGTGTCGCATTACTTCAATCAAGAAAGTATTGTTGTTCAGATTTGGTAACGCATGCGTCTTTATCCTGCTGTCAGTATGAATTAGTGTAACTCAGTTATTATTCGTCAGTATTCGTTTGATTGGTCATTGAGTCAATCGTATTTAGAACGGTATCTTGTTCTGTTTCGTTGTTTGAGCGGTAATTAAGCAATCTGCTCCTATAATTATTATTGATACATGTTGATTCCACTGTCGTCTGATTTGCTTCCGTCTTAAGAGATACTTAAAGAGAGTAGTAATTACTCGCATTTTGTTCTTTTTCATTTAGTCTTGAATAGCCTGCTGTGTGGGACCAGTTTCTGCACCTACTCAAAATCGGTATCTGTTGCCTTTACGTTGTCTTTAGATTTAGTTATGTATGACTTATTTTGTTTCTTAATAGTTACAGGCGTGGTGCATGCTGAAACACTCAGTGCTCCACCGGATGTTGTCCAGTTAATCTTGACACAGCACAAATTAATGCCTTGCAACTGTCTGTAGCTGTGAAATGTGACGCCTGAATTTAAATTTACTGCCTAGATATTTTGGATGATCAACGTGTTTAAATGATATGTTCTTAAGGAAAATGCAGGTATGTGATGAGTCAATTCACCTTCTCCCTGTGACAAGCACAGCTATTGCTTTCTTTTAGTTGAATGGAAGATTATTGCTATTTGTATTGGTCGTGATTTGTTGAACTTCTGTGTTGGAGTATTTCTCATTTTCGAGAGCACTCATTCCCTTAGTAAGCACAATCACAATAGAATGCGTTGATTAGTGCAAGCTAAATAATGACTTATATAATAATAAGTTATATTCCATAGACCATGACTGCAACAAAGTGTTGTGAACATCCTTTGGCTCTGTTCTCTGCTTTCGAAGATGGCTGTCAATTAATGTTGCGGTTTGTGGGTAAAGCAGCTGAGTATCAAGTCGTACAGATGATTCAGAGAGAACTGCTCTAAGATAAGAGATACTGAAACTAGTAGGTCAGTTTTGCCATTAGAGCGTCGGCCGATGTGGCCGTGCGGTTAAAGGCGCTTCAGTCTGGAACCGCGTGACCGCTACGGTCGCAGGTTCGAATCCTGCCTTGGGCATGGATGTGTGTGATGTCCTTAGGTTAGTTAGGTTTAATTAGTTCTAAGTTCTAGGATACTGATGACCTCAGAAGTTAAGTCGCATAGTGCTCAGAGCCATTTGAACCATTTTGAGCCATTAGAGCACTGAAATAACTGACGATGGGTGAAGTATAGTGTATATAAAAAGCGTACTAGCTACATAAAGAAAAACCCATCTAAAATATTGTAATGTCAACTTAAGTTTTAACAAGCCGTGCCTGAATGATTTTGTCTTAAATGTAACCTTATGCGGAAGTGAAACATGGAAAATTATCATTTCAAAGAAGAAGAAAATGTGGTCCTTTTGATGAATGTTGAAGAACAAAGGGGAGGATGGAGTAACTAATGAAGTAGCACTGCATTGGACTGGTAAAAGAAGGAGTTTATGGCACAACTTGGCTAAAGAATAGGATTGGAAGGTAGGACACATCTTAATGCATCAAGTAATAGTCAGTTTAGTAATGGAGGGAAGTGTGGATGTAAAAATTATAGATAGCAGATAAATTGGAACATAGGTTGCAGTATTATTCGGAGATGAGGCTTGCGCAGGGTGTACTATCGAGGAAACCTGTATCAAAGCTTCTTCGGACGGAAGACAACGACAACATCAAGCAGCAGCAACGTGTTTTCTCTCATAAAATATTTCCGAGATGTTTAAGTGTGTTCCAACATTTCAGTGAAATACGTCAACAAAACGCTGTTACATACCATAAAATTCATTCAGGATGTACGCGACAACGTGAGAATCTTAGAAATCTGTTCAAATAAAGAATTCTTGAATTGCTGGACATCGACAGCCTGCCATTTAATTTTAAATCAACAGAGATGTTGAGTGCAGCTCATTTACTGACCTGCAACAACTTTATTGAAGGTATCTCAGGATGAAAACAGTCTATATTCAGATATGTGACAGGAACTCTTGTATAAAACAAAACATGCCGACATGTGCCCTAATCCAAATGGTTTCTGAGGTAGAACACAGTTAATGTACATTATTGTTTGTGGAACTGACGGCTTAACACACAGCTGGTTTGAATCCCACTTGGCAAACACAATGCAAAAAGCTGTGCTGAACAATTTAAACAATCAACATAGGAATCATACAGCCAATCGGTTCCAAATAACTGTTTCGTACATTGGCCTAGGTTTGCACACCTCTAAGTCTGTCTTCATCAGAATGAAGTGTTTGAAACCCTACAAAATAATACATGGAAAATTAAGTATGACAATAACATTAAGCAAGATGACAATTGTCATGATACACAAAGGTTACTTACGTAAAGTTATACTGCGAGAATGCAATAGTCAAAATTTAGAGCAGAAGTGCTCGAGTCAAACATTAAAATTATACAAGTACCAATGTTTCGCACATATACCTTGCTAGGAACAAAATGAGACTGGTCGGTCCAGTGGTTTACATTGCTTCTCATCCCATCGGATGCTAACACTGACACGTGCCCATTTGAGACAATATAACGGAAATAATTTAACTAAACAACAGTTAATTATAAAGGCAAAATACAAAGGGAAAGAGCTTAATGTATTTTTGAAAATACAAAGTACTCAAGCAAATGAAGTACAACTAAGAGCCATCCATTAGACATTACAGAAATTCCCATTATGTAAAACACAGAATATTATACAATATTTATACAAACAGCTGTACAGTGTAAAAATATCTGCATGAAGGCAACTTTAGTACTACACACCTATGAGATTCGAAGAGAAAGATGTTTAGAAACTGTAAGAAGGAGAACATAATAAAGAAAAGAATCAAAATTCGTCGAGTAGTAGATTAAAGTGACTAAACAATTTTTTTGTTACGTAGTTGTAACTTTTCATTCAGTATGAAGTCATAGTTTTTACAAATATCCTTAAAAATCTTCCGCTCTTCGAGTACGTCGAATCTATAATCTTTCTTGTCTCTATGTAAAATGGAATTTCCTTTAACTCTTTCCGGTTTGTGACTGGAAATTAATAGATGATCAGCAAAAGTGGGATTATGTAAATTAATGCCTCTTTTTCTCAATAAATGTTTCTTGCAGCTGACACTGATAGATCTTCCAGTTTTTACTGTATCATCACATGTGATGTTATAAAGTCCTGAACCGTGTACAGGAGCAACTATGGACATGAGATGTTTTTGCAAGTTAATCTTAGTGGGAAAGGTAATTTTGCATCAATATTTTTTAACTAGACGACGAATTCTATAAGAAATAGGACCTACAAATGAAATCGGAAAAACTTTTTCATACTCCTTAGTACGAGAAACAGGATTGATGTCTCTAGTGGTCATTCTAGCGTCAGTTTTAACAGTGAAGATTTTTTCTGCTAACGAAGGATCATAGCCGTCATCAACTCACATAGTTTTTATTAAATTCATCTATCATAAGCTTGTTAGGTGACATACGTACAGAAACTGCACCATGAATGGCTAAATGGATAAATACTTTATTATGGGATTGAGGATGCACTGATCTAGCGGGTAGAATCTGATCTGAATAAGTGACTTTTCGAAAAATACCGAAGGAGAGTCTTTTGTTCTCAAAAGCAATACTATGGCCCAAGTAATGGAGCTGACAATAGTTGTTTTCTAAATCAAAAGTGAAGCTAATTTTTTCATTAAGACTGCTAAAAATTCAAACAAGTGCTCAATACCTTCCCGGCAACCACTGTACATGGTCAATTGTGGTCCACGTACCGGGAATACGATAAAATGCCCACATCACCTGCTGAAGAGTTACTGAAGAATTTTTCTTGCTGCAAATTAATGAAAATGTAGGCAAAGATGCTTGCCAGTGGACTATCTGTCGCCAAGCCGTCAAACCGATGGTGTAGTTTGCCACTGAAAACAAAGTAATTGATTTTACTACTGTTGTTACCAAACGAAACAGGTCAGTGATTCGCTCATCAGAAGCATCTTTATGTTAGTATCCTGACAACAATGAAAATCTTTGATTATACCGACTGGATTTTTTTCCCTGCAGAAACCGCGTTACCTTATGATATGCACTGTTCATACTGTTCACAGTCGAACGAAGGATGGTCAGTTTTATGTACTTTAAACTGCGGAAGTAATTTTAGGGCCCGTTTTAATAATTTCATTTTTATGAAAAATTTCGAGCAAATGCGTAGCGCTACTAACGACAAATTTTATTTCTGTTTACATCGTGTAAGTCGGATCTTCATCTACCCCTGATACATTATTCTCTAAAAAATTGTGATGTTTTTGACACATACTAGTTCTGAGTAGCAATAATTACTGCATTACCTTTGCCAGATTTCTTTCTAGTGGCATTGTTATCTTTTGCCTTGATATTAATGTGTTTAATCATTCTTTTATCACTGTCGTATTGACACAAGTTTTTAGCTGCACGTTTCTCAAAAATACTACATACCTCATGATCTACATTCGTTTGTTGAGAAGCGTCTATTTTGACGCCATTGAGGCCATTTTTAAGATCTACAATCACACTTAATACAACATTTTTGTTTGACAGGTCAGCCATTACTTTGTATTTAAGCCCTTTTTCCAACAAGACCGTTTCTTCTGTCTTTTTCAGAGGACTGTTGAATAGTTTATGCTTAGACCTCTGAAAATCATAACAACACGCTTTTTTACAGGTAAAATGCTCTTGTGATTGGCCAGCTTCTTGCCATGTTCTTTTGCAATACAGTTGTTACAGTTATCAATCCCGTCATTAATAAAATCCGAAAATGCATCAGTTTGAAAATTGACAGTAACAAGTATAAAAATGTATTTTCGATTCCATTTTTACGCCTTATTTCTTATAGAATCGTTTTCCTCTAGTTACAAAATATGGATGAAAAGCTACCTTTTCCACTAACAATAACTTGCAAAAAAGTTTTGTTCACAGTCTCAAGTACACAACCCAGGCGTTTATAAAAATCACTTGTTATACATATCCCGTTTATCCGTTTATTATACAGAAAAAACTGGAAGATCGTTTAGTGTCAGGTACAAGGTACTTTTATTGAGAATGAGAGGCATTATTGTAAGCAACTCCATTTTTGCTGATCATCTATTAATTTCAGGTCACAAACCGAAAAGTGTTGAAGAAATTTCTATTTTACATAGAGAAAAGAAGAGCTGGAGGTTTTCAAGGATATTTCTAAGAACGATGACCTCATACCCATGAACAGTTACCACTATGCAAGAAAACTTTATTTAATGGCTTTAATCCACAAGTCGCGAAATTTTGATTCTGTTTTCTACTATGTTTTCCTGTCTCTACTTCCAAGAAGGCTTTTTCTTCAAATCTTATAGCCGTGTTATACTAAACTTGCGTTCATGCAGATATTATTTGGATTGTACTGCTGTTTGTACAAATATTATATACTATTCTGTGCTTTGCACAATGAGAATTTCTGTAAAGCGTATTAGATGGCTCTTGGTTGTACTTCATGTGCTTGAGTACTTTGCATTTTCAAAAATAGATTAAGCTCTTCCCCCTTTGTATTTTGTTTTTCTAATTAACTGTTGTTTAGTTAAATTATTTCTGTTATTTTTCCCAATGGCCACATGCCAGTGTCAGTGCCCGATGGGATGAGCAGCTTCTATTGTTTTCGTGGCAGCAATGTTATACACTGGGTCAATCATTTGTTTTGGTTCCTAGCAAGGCATACGTGTCAAAGACTGTAACATG
The DNA here is from genome assembly GCF_021461385.2 of Schistocerca piceifrons. Taxonomy (NCBI): domain Eukaryota; kingdom Metazoa; phylum Arthropoda; class Insecta; order Orthoptera; family Acrididae; genus Schistocerca; species Schistocerca piceifrons. The sequence goes on along the minus strand of NC_060145.1, from coordinate 309,214,207 downwards.
TTTAATTCTAATTTTTGAGTTCAGTAAATCTGCTGTAAACTTTGACTACTGCATTCTCACAACGTACGTTTACGTAAGTAACCTTCGTATGTCATGACAATCATCATCTTGCTTAATGTTATCGTCAGAATTAATTTTCTATGTATTATTTTATAGGGTTTCTTAAAATTCATTCCTTTGAAGACAGAGGCGTCGAAACCTAATTCAATGTACCAAACAGTTACTTGCAATCGGTTGGGTATATGATTCCTATGTTGAATCTTATATGGTGTTGCTGACAGACAACTGTGTTTAACACTGTAAGATGTTAAACAATATTGAAAAGATAGAAAGTTTTGATGACAGGGGAGAAGTCACAAAATGTGTTCCACAGGTTTCAATTCTGGTCCACTTCTATGCCAATGGCAGAAATGCATGCCGAGCAATGTGTTTGAATGCAACAAGATAGGTAGGTCTAGAAGTAAACGTCAGCGTTGTTGGTTGGGTAAGACACAAACATGTGCGTTACTAAGCTAAAAACGAAACCATTCGAAATGGAACATACGTCCATATGCAGTTCCTTGCGTCAAACCAGGTTTCCTGCCTTATCTATAAATACTGACCATTCCTTTTGGCACATCCTGTATATAAACGCCAAACAGTTTTTGACCATGTACAAATTTAATTATGCATGTAGATAATGATCAAAATTTCGTGAAGTTCAATGGTCTGGTGCAAGTCTTTCTATTCGAAGTCACTTCGGCGAATTGTATGCTCCTAACTTACTCCAGGTATCCAATCAGATAACGGAAACCTATAGTTTAACGTAAAATGCGAGCCTCGTGTTGTTTCTGGCGACTTCTCACATCGTTGACAGTTAAAGGCTAGGTTATCACCAAGTCTGAAAAATCTACGCGACCACCGACCTTAGATTCCGTAACCTCTCGATTTCCTGGCACACACTTTACCACTAGACTACCAGGATCAACATGCATAAAATTAGTGTACCTACAGGTGCTCATGAGTCAGTTTCCGAGCATCAAAGTACGTGGCACTTGTGAGCGTATCTTTTGATTGCAGTGACTAGAAAGTTTCAGTATTTACATCGACAAGTGAAAGTGGACCTTAACATCTGACGTAAACATAACCTATATATCTCACCTCGTTCTTGGGTCTTTTTTCTCTTTCACATCCAGTTCTACATAGTGTGAAAATTGTAAGGTTTCTTCGACTGTACTTTTGCTCTGATGATTAAGCAGAATTTCCTCAGGTGTAAATCCTGTGGTTTCATGGTGGAGGGTATTCATTACTGTTTTAAAGTCCGCAATAAACTTGCCCCATGCCTTATGATTATGGTGGCAGTAGGTCGTACACAACTACCTAGTCACTGCAAATCACCTGTATCCGGTGGCCTCTTCAGTTTCTTGAGTTCAAAGTCTTTTACGACTCTAATCAACTCTTGCCATCGTATCATATCGTCAGGTGGCTCTTTCTTTTTCGGTTTGGTATTTACTGCCGGATTTTGTTTGGAAAAGAATTCATTTATATTTTCATATACATCTTCCATTATGCTTGATTCTCTTTCCTCTATTTATACGTTTTTCTCGTCTGAACTATCACTTATTTCATATTCACTGTCTGATTCTAGCATGAACGCTATTCTTAGATCACGAGTCCAGCTCTTCTTTTGACATTTGTTTTCTTATTTTCAAATTTCCGATAATTTCCTAAAATTTCTATTTCACTTTTAGTCACAGGCATTTCTTCAAGCCAGCCATGGTGGCCGAGCGGTTCTAGGCGTTTCAGTCTGGAACCGCGCGGCCGCTACGGTCGCAGGTTCGAATCCTGCCTCGGGCATGGTTATATGTGATGTCCTTAGGTTAGTTAGGTTTAAGTAGTTCTAAGTTCTAGAGGACTGATGACCTCAGATGTTAAGTCGCATAGTGGTCAGAGCCATTTGAACCGTTTCTTCAATATCACTTTTGATTACGTCAACTTTAAATTCATATTTCGTATAATCTTCTCGGATTTCAGTGGTTCGCATATACTCATCTGAATCTATATTCTCATGATAATCAATAATATTTAATTTTACGAATTTTTCGTCATGCAGGATCGCCTCATCCACGCTATCAACGATTTCATTCTCCACCAGATTCCTATTTATACCGAGCAATTTTGTGTTCCTAGCACCAATTTCTCTAAAATCAGCAGCTCAAGGGCTTTGCATTGTGCCTTTCTCTCCCTTACCAATCACTTCATCCGAAATCACTGCTCACGCACCTTGCGGGGTTTCATCTCCTTTTCATTTTCGGACAACGCCCTCTTCTCGACGTTTCCACTTTCGTTTTCCCGTTTTATTTATTCTCTGGCCGTATAACTCTTCTCAAAGTTTTCAAAGTCATAGTGCTTTAAACCGTGAAACAAATCGTCACACAGTCCTGTGATACTGGAAGACTCTTTTTCGTCCAATTTTTCTGTCTTTTCACTTTTACTTAATAACGTGCCCAATTCCTTTTTCATACCGGTGACATTTCCCACAGAAACAGGACCACTGAATTTCTTTGCGGCGGCTTCTCTTTCTACTGCCGCTACTGCAGCCGCACAACGGACAGCTGGTCGCTCCGACAAGTTAAATGTACGCTGTGGCTTAGTTCGCATGCTGTTGCCTGCAGCATCGTCTGTCGTATGTGACTCATCCATGCCCGCACATGTTGTTCGGCATGCACCGCCTTGTGATGCAGTTCTGCTGTTTGCTTGTGTCCTCAAGTCACTTTGATTTAGCCGGTAGGATTTCCTTAGTTTGGGCCTGTAATATTTGTCTGCACAAATCTGGCCTGTAAAACATGTGGTCCTTAGTTTTCCACATAATTTCGGTTTTGATAGTTCCGCGTTATAAACCCCTACGTTGAAATGACATGTTACTTCGCCCTCTGCCTCTACCTCTTTGCATCATATTTACTTTGTAACGTTTATTCTCATCTTGTTCATTATGCTCATGATTATCTCTACTCTGGTTGTTATTATTTTGATGATAACCATGGTTCCCTCTCCAGTGGTCCTCGTCTTCAACTCTTTCCATAAATGACGAGAAGCTTTTGTGATTAATCCCACGTAGCGTTTTGGGTCCTCTGTGAGCTTGTTCCATAGTTCCCACACTCTTTCGAATTCTGTTCAGCTATTTATAAAATATGTCAATTTTCGGTACCGCATTTCGCAAAACTCTTTCATTGAGTTTCTGCCTCTGTTGTTATACAACCTTACCATGATAAATTCCCAGCATAGGCAGTTCTGTTTTTGTTATGACCAATATTCTTCTGTAAATTTTTGTTTAAATTCGCCAAATGACATTTGTTCTGTACCCAAACTAAAGCCCTATCTTTTCACACCGCCTGCCAAGACATTAATAACTGCATTGATCTTTTCATGGTCCGTTATGTAATCAGGAAAATTCCTTTTACTGTTTTTTAAAAAAAATCTAATGGGTGCCATCCATTATGCCTTTTGCTGGATCGATTCATTCTTTGCCCTCCAGTATTTTGCTACAAATTATTTTGTCAGTGACGTATTTCGGTTTTTCTCTTATTTTCCATTCAAGGTCTGTCACTTTACCTTTTTTCCACATGTTGCCACTTTACCTTGAATTTGTGAAGTGTTCTTTTCACACTTCTTTCCGCATGTTGCCACTTGTTTATCCAGCTCCTTTTCAGAATCATTCAGCATTTGTCTCAACTGAGAAATGTCGGTTTCACATCTGTTTACTAATTCAGTTTTGTGGCCGAAAACTTTTTCATCAACTTTTGCTGCACCGAAATACACTCAGTAACTTGGATTCTCATTATTTCGTTATCGAACCTATCGCTGATGTCATTAATCTGTCTCTGCGTAGTGGCTACATTGTTATTGATAGTATCTATCTCAATTTTTAAGTCCTTGATTGCATTACTCACAACATCGACTTTTGAGTCTACTTCTTCAACCCGTTTACTGATTTCAACACCTTGTGGTTTAATTTGTTTGTTAAAATTAACACCTTCTGCTTTAATTTGATGACCTTGTGCTGTAATTTATTTGTTTCTTCCTTGTGCTGCAATCTGTGCTGACAATATTTTTATCAAACCGGTCTCGTTCAGTGCTTTATCACTTTCTTGTCCTAAGGTGTCCTCACATTGAGATTCAACTTCTCGTGTTTCGCTCGATTCACTTTCGACTTTCGATGAATTAAACATATCCATCGAGTCGTTAACATAACCACCGTCTTCAGTCGTGTCGTCTTTCCTATCTTATTTTATTTGTGACGAGCTCACCATCTGTATCTGATAGTTAACATGCTTGTAATACTCCATGTAAGCCTGTTGCCGTCCCGTGGCATCAGCTGTGCTTTCGTCTAGTGAACTACTGCCACCTAGTACACTAGGTACTTTTCCGTCTCGCTCGTTCTGACCTACTGTCGTCTTTGTGTACATTTTCATTTTGTTAATGCTTTATATTTTAACTTTCAAGGAACTGTGGTGCTTTCTATTAATTATTTAGCCATATCTATTGCACGTTCGGGCAGCTGAACATTCAATACTCGTCTTACAGTTGTTTTACGTTCAATATTTAGGTTATGAACTGTATTTTAGTGAGTAAAACTCATGAATGTCCTGTCACGCAGGGCCACATATAACGCTAGCCTGCCATGAAACAAGCTAATGTTAGCCTTTGAGAGAATTTTGAATTTTGACTGCGCATCTGTCTAGTGGGTAAAGGTATCCAACTATAATTTTGATTATTGTGAAATTAACAAAAATCTAAACAGTCACTAACCTTGGGAGTTAATGAAAATGGTAAAATTCATATGTGAATGAAAATAAAATGAACGGTCGTCTGCCCCATTCGACACATTAATTAGGGAATATATGGTAAGGAAATTTGATTATTGACTGTTGAATTTACTTTCATTAATATACAAACTGACACAGGGCACTCTGAGCTGTATTTAGCAGCAGTTACCAATAATGCACGCTCCAGTAAACACAGAAAGCAAATTTGCACAAGGTCATACTAATAACAGCTACACTCAAGATCATTACTTAAATCAACACTGAAACTTTACTGAATGAAGTGCAGAACTAAATTTGGCCATGAGGGGCTCCTATCTTAACGGACATGTAAAAACACAAATAAAAATAAATAATATCATACATACACTGTTTATACTCCTCTATATAGATATCAGATCTCCTTAGCAGCAGTAATCGTCCAATTGTCTTTCTAATATGTGAAGAATATGATGGGGACCCATAAATTAGTATGGTGTCAATAGTCATGCTCTATAATTATTTCAGTAGGAAAGACTAATTCAAACAAAGCTAATCCTTAACCCTTTCATGGATAAGATTCATTTTTTACAGATTTTTAAAATATTAAGGTGATAACAGTTTCATTTCAGACCCATTATTAAATTTTCACCACCAAAATATTTTTTAAGTTCTCCATTTTTTCACAACAGGAAGTGGGACACACATTTCCCATGAACCAACGCAAAATACCTTTTCTGCTGGCTGACTGAATTTGTAACTTTATTTTTTTAGCCATAAACAGGATTTTGCAGAGAATAAAATAACTACAAATTATACATGCATGTACTCTTTTTATTGGTTAGAGCCAGTGTAAAAATATTAATTACATTTCAGTTTTCATGATGCATGATCAATACTTACAAAGCTTTACATGCCATGAAACTTGGAAAAACATGGTGTGGCACAGAGTGGTACACCACAAGCAGTGCAAACAACTTTTGTTCTCTTCTCTTTAGAGTTTGTGCTGCAGAATCTGCATCGCTGCCTAGTGCCACTGTCTTTCGGTACATGTTTGCCTACGTTCACGAGCCGGACGTCATCTGGCACACTAGAGACTCCTCTCTTTGCTGGGAAGAAAGTGGGCAAAATCCCCTCATTTTCCTGGATGAATACCCATTAATCAATTGTCTTGCTAATCTTTAAAAATAATGTCTGCTGGGACACATGTGTCCCACTAATTTTATTTCGATTATAAGATAGTACAGTCGCTGAGAAGTACATTCCACACTATATTTGTACTAAGAAATGATTATTAAGTTAATAACAAGATGAATTACTTACTTCAGACATCGCTGGAAAGTGAGAAATGATGAAAACTGAAGAATGACACAAATAAGTGCCGTTGCAGCGGCCATGTATACACGCCAGTCAACAAAAGTAGTCACGGCTTCTCTATTGCCTTTGCAGTGCAGTCCCGATTTTTTTCTTAGGTTCAGTACAGTCGTCCCTAGATGGCAGCACCGTGCAGAGCTGGGTAACATATATCCCGACACTCGAACTGGTGCTCAAAGTTAGTGGGACTTATATGACCCATCAACCACGAAAGGGTTAACTTCACTTTGAATAGTTTATATTTTACTTTGCAAGACAAATGAATTCAACACTGAGCTCAGTCAACTTCAAATTATTAATCATTCTTGATAGGAATCAAGACCACATTATGTTTAAAATGAGCTTAACTCATTTGACTTTTTTGTCACTTGTGAAGCAGATATTTTAGACAATAACATTTACACAATCTGACACTGTATTTTTGCCAAACTATACTTTGCAATAAATTGAGAGTATTTTAATCAAATCCTATCTAATTTCACTTTTGTGAACTTCAACTTTTGCTATTCCTTTCAAATTTGACAAACAAATGAAAATATTTTGAAACACTTGAAAGCAATAATTGTTCATTTAAAACAGGATACCCAATTTTAGTAACTCTTGGGAGAGGACCCTACATAGATTCGTCATCAAGATAGAAGATATGGTTCCGAACACAAATTTGTAGCATTTGGATTATTATTAAAACCACTCACACAAATTAACTGGTCCATGCCCATAAAAATATCTGGATTTTAGAAGTTAGCGAAGCAGTGGCGAAGTTTTGGTGGCAAGCGACATGGCGGCTAACTACACTCACAGCTCTTGCTCAGAGTATTTTAATCAAATCCTATATAACTTCGCTTTTTTGAAGTTCAACTTTTGCTACTCCTTTCACATTTGACAAACAAAAGAAAACATTTTGAAACACTTGAAAGCAATAATTGTTCATCTGAAACAGGATACCCAATTTTAGTAACTCTTGCGAGAGGACCCTGCATAGATTCGTGATCAGGATAGAAGACATGGTTCGGAACACAGATTTGTAGCATTTGAATTATTATTAAAACAACTCACTCAAATTAACTGGTCCATGCCCATATACATATCTGGACTTTTGAAGTTAGCGAAGCAGTGGCGAAATTTTGGTGGCAAGCGACATGGCGGCTAACTGTACTCAGAGCTCTTGCGGTACGAATGCTCTACAAAAGTTCTTCTTGCCGTCGGATTTTCAACGTATTAGAGCCATTCCTTTCTTCCGAGAATACCAAACCATAGCCAGATCCACATCCAAGGCAAAAATCCCTTGCGAAGCAGCTACCAATTGCCTCTCTTGGCACCGTCGGAGTGTACCGTTCTACGGCTGGCCACTGACTACGTATCGTTCCCACCAAGGAGCCGCCCAGTTCGACCGCCAAAACCACCTTGTACAACGCGCCATGCCACTTCCATTGCGGAGGTACTCCACTACCTCTTTTACATTTTACAATACAAGTGTCCAAAGCATGAACCACCTTCCAATAAACATTGTGTTTCTTATAAACATACGCATATTATAAAATTTCATTATTTTAACAAACACACTCCATAATTGCAGCTATACATTTACATAATACAGATCTACTTCTAATCGATATGTTACAGGATAAGCGAGGGTCGAGGGGTTGAGTCCTTATGACAGAAATTCTTTTTTAGTTTTCAGCTTCCTCTTGTGGGAATAAGCGATGAGGCTGCGAGCAATGAGGCTAATGGACAGGGACGTTACTGTACGTGTGTAGTGAGCAACAAGTTAAAATCTGTGTTGGACGAAAGTACGCTCGGGTAGCTGAACGGTAAAGGTGGCCGCTCGCTTAGGGTTTGAAATCCTGGTTCGAAACCCGAGCCGGCACAAATTTTTCACTTATGAAAATTGAATTTATTTCAGTACCTAATTGCAGCTAACTTCGGAATTTCAATTTCGTCATTCAACTATTGTGTCTGGAATAGGTTTTTGTACGTTACCCTACCGCCAGCAGATTCCTTCAAACAAATGAAAGAGGGAAAATATGCATGGTGAACCTGTTCTCCTCAGCCACATTCCAGTAGTTATTTAGGAACATTTCCTGAGTTTTCTGCTACAATTTACCCATCGCCCTTTATTAGAGATCAGTGACGTAGTTTAATTTATTCAGGTCCTTGCAGCAATTAGTTCTGTTGCTTCGAAAATACTTTCACGATCGTTAATACTACAGTAACACGCAATCAACAAACGGAGAACACGTAACACAGAGCAATATAGCTAATCTCAGACGAATCTAGTGTACTTTTATCACAGTGCGTTCAGTGTGTTACGTCAGTGAACACTATAGCACGTAAAAAACGCGGCACTGTTCTCTTACAGGTACTGTTCAGAATGTCTCCCGAAAAGTGGGCAGCAACGCATCATCAACAGTCAGTCTTGCGCGCTCAAGAAGCACGGTTGTCTGGCATACAACTTCGGCAGCTGCGACAATCCTAGCAACGTGGTTCATGTGAATGTATACCGAAGTCTTGTAAACCAGGCTCTTCACACAGCCCACGCAACTGGCAACCACAGATTGGAATACATCCAACAAACGAAATAGGACTTAGATTTCAAGTACTACTCTGAGATGAAGAGGATGCCACAGGACAGGAATTCGTGGCGGACCTCATTAAACCAGTCAGAAGACTGATGATCCAAAAAAGAGGGCCAACACGTGGGACTTTAGCTACTACTTTACATCTGTTGACGAACAATCAATGGAAGATTTCGTCAAGCCGATGATTGGCTTGAGTGCCAAAGTCCTTTTCTAGGAATGGCCTTACTGTCAGACCTTGAAGTCCTGTTGCGTCCCATTCAGACAAAACTTTTACTCCCTTTGATAGGTGTTACATTTACGCACGAGCATACCAAAGTATAACGTATACAATAAAGAGTTCAGACAAATACGAGGGTATTTCGGAAAGTAAAGAAACACCGTACACCAGAAGAACAGATGAGTTTTGGCGAGCAAGTTGGCAACACCGGTGTTATCCTTGAACCGTTAGCTTTCTCCTCGCGGTCGTTCGGCAGTTGAACGTTGCTTCTGGTTGGAGTAGGTCGTGTTTAAAATGCTGCGCCGATTCAGAATCCCGCCAAATGCGAAGTGCGCTCCGTCATATGTTTTCTTAATGCAAAAGTTCAGCGACCAGCGGATATTCACAAAGAAATTGTTTCTGTTTATGGGAACATTATGAATCGACGAAATGTAACGAAATGGTGTCGTCATTTCTCTGAAAGTAAGACTGATATTCATGACGAACAAAGAACAGGTCGGCCATCTGTGATCTCTTCAGAGAACGGAGGAAGCAATTCGTGCGAATAGACGTCTCACATTGAAAGAATTGCATCAGATCATACCGGACGTGTCAATGACAACTCTTCATGACGTTGTGACTGTCAAGTTAGGGTACAGGAAATTGTGTGTGCGCTGGGTTCCAAAACTGTTAATAGAAGAACACAAAAAGTAAAGGATGGGCTTTGCACTCGACTTCCTCACACTATGCTGAAGCAGGTGGTGAGTTCCTTGATCACATTGTGACAGGTGGCGAGACTTGGGTTTATCACCATGCACCTGAATCCAAGCAATAATCAATGCAATGGCGCCATTCGAATTCACCAAAAGCCAAGAAATGCAAAACGTCGATTTCAGCGAAGAAAATCATGGCTTCTGTTTTTTGGGACAGACAAGGCACTCTCCTGTTGGAATTTATGCCTCCTGGAACGACAATTAATGCTGCTGCATATTTCCAGACTTTGAAACGTCTTCGGAGGACAATTACAAACAAACGCAGGGGAATGCTGACAAGTGGAGTCCGCTTACTCCATAACAACGCTCGGCCTCACACAGCGCTCGTAACCAAAGCACTACTCAAACAATTCAAATGGGACGTATTGGACCATCCGTCATACAGTCCGGACCTTGCGCCCACCGACTTCCATGTCTTCCGTTACCTGAAGTCACATCTTGGTGGAAAATCATTCCACGACGATGAAGAGATCAAAGGTGAAGTTGAAATGTGGTTCCGACAACAGGCAGCAACGTTTTATCACTGAAGGATACAAAAGTATGACTGAAGGATACAAAAGCTTGTGCACCGACTTAATAAATGTTTGAATAACGGGGGTGATTATGTCGAAAAATAACAAATAATCCAGTTAATAAGATGTAACTGACGTTTTCTAAATAAATGATCTATTTAAGGACTGCGAGCCATTGTATCTTTACTTTTCGAAATGCCCTCATAAATTGAAGGATTTGAAATGTCGTCTTACAGAAGATTGTTGAAAGTCGTACACTGACGGTAGAGAATTGCAACACCAAAAAATAATTAGTACAGAGCTATGTAATTTCGGGAATACATTTGTGTGGGTAACATATTCAAGTGACTAACATTGCAAGGTTGCAGGTCAGTGTAAACGCAAGGTAATCCATTGCAAATGTGACATGCTAGTACATTAATAAGCGATGTAATTCCCAGACTAAATTCAAGCAAAGAAACGTGCCTCCACTGTGTTGCACAGGTGCCGGATGTCAGTTTGTGGGATGGGGCTCGAGCCTGTGGTATTTGGTCGATCGATACAGGGACGGTTCAAATGGCTCTAAGCACTATGGGACTTAACATTTGTGATCAGTCCCCTAGACTTAGAACTACTTAAACCTAACTAACCTAAGGACATCACACACATCATGCCCGACGCAGGATTCGAACCTGCAACTGTAGCAACAGCGCGGTTCTAGACTGAAGCATCCGATGACGTCCTATATATGTTAGATTGGAGAAAGATCTGGCTACCAAGCAGGCCAATGCCACATGCCGTAGAGCACGTTGGGTTACAACAGCGGTATGTAGGTGAGCGTTACCCTGTTGGAAAACAGCCCCTGCAATGCTATTCATGACTGACAGCACGACAGTCGAATCATCAGACTTACGGACAAATTTGCGGTTAGTGTGCATAGGATAACCACGAGAGTGCTCCTTGTGTTACACGAAATCGTACCGCAGACCAAAACTGTAGGTCTAAGTCCAATGTGTCCAGCACACAGACAGGTTGGTTACAGGCCTCACTTGGCCTCCTCCTAACAAAAATACTGCCATCACTGGTACCGCGGCAAAACTAGCTTTCATCAGAAAACACAAGACCGAAACGCTGAACTTCAATGAACCCTCGCTTGATACAAGTCTCAAATGGTGTTGGTTTGGGGCCGGCGGAATGCACGCTACAGGGCGCCTGGCTCGGAGCTGTCCTTGAAGGAACCGATTTGTAACAGTTAGTTGTGTCACTGTGGTGTCAACTGCAGCTCAAATTGCTGCTGAGGATGTAGCACGATGCGTCAGGGCCATATGCCGAACACAATGGTCTTCCCTCTCGGTGGAGTCATATGCCCGTGCATAGCCCAGTCTTCTAGCGACCGTACATTATCATGACATCGCTGCCAGCAAACTGGCTACATTCAAAAGATGTCTTTCTGCAGTATCGCAGAAGGAACATACAGCTAATCGTTGTCGCCCCATCACATGACCTCGTTCAAACTCACTCAGTTGTTGATAATGGCATCTCTGTCTCCTTAAAGGCATTCATCATTTCCAGTCTCAAAGGTAACTCACGTTCACTACAGTTACAGCGTGTATTTGAAGCAAACCAGATTTGCAACCTCATATTAAGTCTTCTACTGGTGCGAAACTCGAATATACATCTTCTTTCACGTGTAGAAAGCTACCTACCAACTTTCGTTTATGTCGCACAAGTCCTTTTTTGCGTTGGCATATGTGTACATCGACTAGATAATGGGAACGTACTAAACCGAACTGAGGAAAAAAGAAATTATGGCATAACCTGTCTAAAGGAAGAGACAGTTAATAGGACACATACTGAGAGATCAATAAATTGGCAGTTTGGTGGGTTCGATTAAACTTAGCGGGTTCAAATATATGTAGGTTGCAATGCCTGCAGACCTACATAAAATCAGTCTTTGAACTGAAGACCACACCCGGTCGCGCTGGCCGAGCGGTTCTAGGCGCTTCAGTCCGCAACCGCGCGACTGCTACGGTCACAGGTTCGAATCCTGCCTCGGGCATGGATGGCATGGATGTGTGTGATGTCCTTAGGTTAGTTAGGTTTAAGTAGTTCTAAGACTGGGGACTGGTGACCTCAGTTGTTAAGTTCCATAGTGCTCAGAGCCATTTGAACAATTTTTGAAGACCACAATACAACAAAAAGAAAAGCAACAACAGAAACCCCATTCTCAGCCATAGCGATCGAAATGTGGTAATAAGCGATTGCCGCTTTTATGACATTACGCTTTTGGGTCAACAGTGAAAAACCAAAGAAGTACGAAAATGAACACTGCAATCTGATTTTCTTGGAGTCGTCAAGATGGCTGTAATGTCGTACTCACCTTTACATGTATGTTATTCTGTGATTCTTTCGCAATCAATAATTTCGTGATACTGTACATTGCTTCTCCGTATTGTTCTGCGTCTTCTTTTTCTTCAATGTTTCATGCAGTGACGGTTTTCTATTTTTTTGAAACATCAGCTGCAGTATGCAGACGTAGCTCAAAGAGAACGGAAAGTATGAATCGTTCGGCTTCTGAAGAGGCTACATCGTGGAAATTACATTCTTCCATTACGGAGATAATGAAAGAACAGAAAACTGTAATTACTTTTGGCTGCTCATTTACGTCAATACGTCCAAGAGAGCAGGTATCTCATAAAATTAATAGCTTCTCCAAGTTTCAGAAACGATGTTTTCTTGTCTTGTAGACATTATTCTTCCCAGTTCTAGAAAAATAAGGAATCCCTTGGGTACCGCCACTGATTTATTGATACTCTACGCTGTGACGCCTGCAGAATTATGGGTGAATTTTTCACGCAGGCTTCCCCCATGTAACGATCCCGGGCCTCGCTGAGGAAAACCCGGTGAACCGCCATTTCTCTCGCTGGTGCGGGCTGCGCCACCTCACTTCCGATGTGCGCATCGCCGCCTGCCGCACCTTCATCTTCTCCGTGGGGAATCATTGGCAAACAGGTGTGGCAAACCACTGAACGCCAACAGACGGAAACTTTTATGTTCGCCTTAATACGAGTGGTATCGACAAATACCATTGTAACTTGACCATATCTTAAAACTCCTCACATGTCACATCACATTTTTACTAACACGGAGACTATTAAAATTCCTTATATGTAAACAAATGCCTGAATTTGTCACTGAAGTCAGTGGTATTTTGCTACTGCTGTTGTGTTGTCAAATTACCATTAAAGAAGCCGATGGTCCTTTGACTGTTATAGGTGCCGTCTGTACACGTGCACAAACACTTTTGTTTTTCTCCGTGATAACTTTAGATTATCAAAGAGTAATCCAGTCAACATTTTACAGTCTAAAAATGTTACAAATTTGGAATTCCCTCCCTTCAGCGTATGAGTAGAAATACACGTGTCAAATCTCCAGTGTAGTACATTTATATTTCTATTCTTTTACGGAAACAAATTTCTCTGCAGTACTATGTCACTTGCACCAAATTGTGTTCTGCTTTACTATTACTCTTTTCACGCCATCTTTCCTTCCTCCAATATTTGCAAAGTGTGATGGTGCATGTGATGTAACATGAGAGGAAAAGGAACATGTAATCACCGGAGAGATTTTTATTATTTTCACTTTCACATTTTAGTTCAGTCTTTCAGTCAAAGTTCTCCGAAAGCCTATGAGCCATGTCTTGAAATAGTTTTTTTTTCTCTGCCACTCTCTCTCTGTCTCTCTCTCTCTCTCTCTGTCTATCTGTCTGTCTGTCTGTTAGAAAGGGCAAATAGGTTACAAAACATTTACATGTCGTAATAATCCGCTTAAATCCATCTGATGACAAGGGTTTCAATCTTCACCACGGGTCTTAGAAATAAACGAATTGTTACAAGCAACAGTAAACTTGTTGTGGCTCTTCAGGCTGCTCGACAATGAGAACATTGAAGCGGCTACCTATTTCTTGGCTAAGACTCTTGATTCGCGGCTGGGACTTCTCACGGGCAACTGTCATCATCGCATTCAGAATTAAGAGCACTTATTAGAACGCCAGAAGACGCGTACAGCTTTCGCACCTCTTGGTCGGCATAGACGTTGTATTGTTGTTTACTAAAGTACGTCTACAGGACCCTTTGGAGCTTATTAGCAGCAAGTTCGAGAAAACCCTTATGGCATTATTTAAAAATGTGCTTACCTGAACCTATCTCTATTTTATAACCAGTATTTTGAAGATGTGGACGATGGGAAGTCCCCTGATCAACTATTTTATGGAAGACTTTGAGGAAAAGTCACTGCTGTCAGGCAGTCTTCAACCTTCTTCCTTCTGATGGTATATTGATGATACATTTGAGTGTGGCTCCGAGGAATGGAGAGAGCGGCTATGTTTCTCCCGTATATGAACTCGCTTGAATATTCAGCGCAACTTGGAAGGGGAAAATGGTTGCAGCATACCATTCCTGGATGACATACTCGTAGTTAAAAACCAGGCTGACGGTACGTCGGGACATGGTGTCTACCACAAACAGAGTCACACAGTGCTATATTTTCAGGCCAGAGGTCGTCATCCAGCACAATGCGTTTGCAACAGAACTATTATTCTTATAAATACACACGGAATGAGTTCCAATCAAACTGAGTTGAATGTACGGATGTAAATGAAGATTTAGAGGCACCCAGTGCAATGGTATTCTTTCCGAATTTTGGTAACATGTGTTCAAGAATAGAAAGAATTATCAAAAGACACTACATTAATTTCATTTTTAGTCCAGCAACGGAAAATGAGAAATTTTTTGTGTTCGCTCAGAAACGATCTTGGTCTTATAAGGTCCCATATCAGTGTGGGGAATTCTATGTTCGGCACCGAGCGAGGTGGCGCAGTGGTTATCACACTGGACTCGCATTCGGGAGGACGACGGTTCAATTCCGTCTCCGGCCATCCTGACTTAGGTTTTCCGTGATTTCCCTAAATCGTTTCAGGCAAATGCCGGGATGGCTCCTTTGAAAGGGCACGGCCGATTTCCTTCCTAATCCTTCCCTAACCCGAGCTTGCGCTCCGTCTCTAATGACCTCGTTGTCGACGGGACGTTAAACACTAACCACCACCACCACCACTATGTTTGGCATACATGCCGCACTGTGGAAAAACGTTGTGTTGAACTCAACAGATATAATCACCTGGGCCAACTTGACATATCTGCAGCAGCAGAGCACTGCTCAACACGGAACAGCGCATGTTTTACGATAGGACTGAAGTTTTGTCCCCAGCACCATCAATGTCGGACTGTGTTCTTAAAGGCGCCATATGCATTCTGATGGAGGATAATCTTGCCAACAGTGATGCTGGATTTTAACTTAGCACAGCCTGGAATTCAGTGCTGGCTGCCGTTAAATTAAATCAGAAGAAACAAGATGCTCCTATGTATGAAACGACGCAGCGCGTCGCTGAGGCTTAGTTCAGCTTTTAATCCAGGAGTACCTAGCAGCATAGTCGCTGCCCACTGTGTACACGAGGAAGGCTTCTCTTCACTTTCCGGATTGGAATCATCACGATAAAATAAGAGAAATCAGAGCTCGCACAGAAAAAATTAAGTGCTCGTTTTTCCTCGTGTGCCGTTCGAGAGTGGAACGGTAGAGAGACAGCTTGAAGGTGATTCATTGAACCCTGCGCCAGGCGCTTTATTGTGAATAGCAGAGTAATCACGTAGATGTAGATGTAGATGTAGGGGGCACTGAGTGCTTCCAACCATCTGTGATCGCTTCCCCGCACATGCGCAATGCCTGCTCCAGGCCTGGTAAAATTTCGACACCGTTGCGCTGTTATCACCAGACATGTAGGTTGCTCGAAGGCTTTTTAATAAATAGAAACCCACTACGATCTCATTAACGGTGGATGTTATCAGAGACAAGATTATCTTCAGGAGCGTCCCACGGAAGTGTTATCGGACAGCTCCTATTATCTATACATACAAATGATATGACGGACGGAGTGAGCAGTAATTTGCGGTTGTTTGCTGTGACACTGTGGTGTACTAGGAGGTGTCGCCGTTAAGTGACTGTAGGACGATACAAGATGTCTTAGGCAAAACTTCTACTTGGTGTGATGAAAGGCAGTTAGGTCTAAATGCAGAAAAATGTAAGATAATGCAGATGCAAAAACAATCCCGTAATGCTCGAATACAGCATTAGTAGTGTGCTCTTTGACAGAGACACGTTGATTAAATATGTAGCCATTACAGACGAATGGAATAACTGGTAGAAGCCGACCTTGGGGAAGATCTGTTTGGATTCCGTAGAAATGTTGGAAAACGTGAGGCAATACTGACCCTACGACTTATCTTAGAAAATAGATTGAGGAAAGGCAAACCTAAGTTTCTAGCATTTGTAGAGAAAGCTTTTGACAATGTTGACTGGAATACTCTCTTTCAAATTCCGAAGGTGGCAGGGGTAAAATACAAGGAGCGAAAGGCTCTTTACAATTTGTACAGAAACCAGATGGTAGTTATAAGAGTCGAGCGGCATGAAAGGGAAGCGGTAGTTGGGAATGGAGTGAGACAGGGTTGTAGCCTATCCCCGATGTTATTCAATCTGTATATTGAGCAAGCAGTAAAGGAAACAGAAGAAAAAATCTGAGTAGGAATTAAAACCCATGTAGAAGAAATAAAATCTTTTAGATTTGTCGATGACATTGTAATTTCATCAGACAACTAAGGACCTGGAAGAGCAGCTGAACGGAATGGACAGTGTCTTGAAAGGAGGATATAAGATGAACATCAACAAAGGCAAAACGAGGATAATGGAATGTAGTCGAATTAAATCGGGTGACGAGGTACTGGCTGAAGTATAGCTGTGAGTGGTGGTGGTGGTGGTTAGTATTTAACGTCCCGTCGACAACGAGGTCATTAGAGACGGAGCGCAAGCTCGGGTTAGGGAAGGAGTGGGAAGGAAATCGGCCGTACCCTTTCAAAGGAAAACCTAAATCAGGATGGCTGGAGACGGGATTGAACCGTCGTCCTCCCGAATGCGAGTCCAGTGTGCTAACCACTGCGCCACCTCGCTCGGTAAAGCTGTGAGGACTGGGCCTGAGTCGTGCTTGGGTATCTCAGTTGGTAGAGCACTTACACGCCAAAGGCTAAGGTCCCGAGTTCGAGTCTCGGTCCGGCACACAGTTTTAATCAGCCAGGAAGTTTTAAATCGGGTGATGCTGAGGGAATTAAATCAGGAAATGAGACGCTTAAAGTAGTACACGAGTTTTGCTATTTGGGGAGCAAAATAACTGATGATGATCGAAGTACAGAGGACATAAGTTGTAGACTGGCAATGGCAAGGAAAGAGTTAATGAAGAAGAGAAATTTGTTAACATCGGGTATGGATTTAAGTGTCAGGAAGTCGCTTCTGAAAGTATTTGTATGGAGAGTAGCCATGTATGGAAGCGAAACGTCAACGATAAATAGTTTAGACAATAAGAGAATAGAAGGTTTCGAAATGTGGTGCTACAGAATAATGCTGAAGATTAGATGGGTAGATCACATAAATAATGAGGAGGTACTGAACAGAATTGGGGAGAAGAGCAATTTGTGGTTCAACTTCACTATGTAAGTAGGCTGTTTATGTTTTCTTATTGGCAACGTTACGTAGCGCTCAATATGAAAATCACTGGCTGTGCTGTGTGCAGTCTGTGGCTAGTTTGCATTGTTGTCTGCTATTGTAGTGTTGGGCAGCGGCAGCTGGATGTGAACAGCGCGTAGCGTTGCGCAGTTGGAGGTGAGCCGCCAGCAGTGGTGGATGTGGAGAGAGAGATGGCGGAGTTTTGAAATTTGTCATGAACTGCTATATTTGTATATGATGATACCAAGGTAAATACATTGTTTGTTCTCTATTAATATCTTTCATTTGCTAACTATCCCTATCAGTAGTTAGTGCCTTCAGTAGTTTGAATGTTTTATTTAGCTGGCAGTAGTGGCGCTCGCTGTATTGCAGTAGCTTGAGCAGCGAAGATTTTTGTGAGGTAAGTGATTTGTGAAAGGTATAGTTTAAAGATTTTTGTGAGGTAAGTGATTTGTGAAAGGTATAGTTTAATGTTAGTCAGGGCCATTCTTTTGTAGGGAATTTTGAAAGTCAGATTGCGTTGCGCTAACAAAATATTGTGTGTCAGTTTAAGCACAGTCCTGTATAATTGTTCAAAGGGGACGTTTCAACTAGAAGAAGGTATCGGTTGGTAGGGCATATTCTGAGGCATCAAGAGATCGCCAATTTAGTATTGTAGGACCGTGTGGATGGCAAAAATCGTAGAGGGAGACCAAGAGATGAATACACTAAACAGATTCAGAAGGATGTAGGTTGCAGTAATTACTGGGAGATGAAGAAGCTTGCACAGGAGAGTCTAGCACGGAGTGCTGCATCAAACCAGTCTCTGGCCTGAAGACCACAACAACAACAACACGTTGTAAAATGATACGAAATTAGATGAGCACGTAAATACAGAAATAGGGAAGACAACGGTAGACTTCAGTTCATTGGGAGCGTGTAGGGAAAGGGTGTTTTGCCTGTAGAGGAGACGAATATAGAACACTACTGCGACCGAATCTTGAGTACTCCTGGATTGTTTGAGATCCCAAACAAATCGGATCTAAGGAAGACATCGAAGGAGATGGAGTGCTACATTTGTTACTAGTAGGCCCGATCAATACCTGAGTATAGCGAGGATGCTTCGTGAGCGCAAATGGGAATCCCTGGAGAGAAGGCGCCGTTCTTTTCAAGTAACACTATTCACAAGATTTAGAGAATCGTCATTTGATGCCGCGTGAAGAAAGATTCAGCTATCGCGACCGTATGCTACACGCAGGGACCACGAAGGTACCCTACTGGCCATTAAAATTGCTACACCACGATGATGACGTGCTACAAACGCGGAATTTGACCGACAGGAAGAAGACACTGAGATATGCAAATGATTAGCTTTTCAGAGCATTTGCACAAGGTTGGTGCCGGTGGCGACACCTACAACGTGCTGACATGTGGAAAGTTTCCAACCGATTTCTCATACACAAACAGCAGTTGTCCGGAGTTGCCTGGTGAAACGTTGTTGTGACGCCTCGTGTAAAGAGGAGAAATGCGTACCACCACGTTTCCGACTTTGATAAAGGTCGGATTGTAGCCTATCGCGGTTGCTGTTTATCGTATCAAGACATTGCTGCTCGCGCTGGTGGAGATCCAATAACTGTTAGCAGAATATGGAATCGGTGGGTTCACGAGGGTAATACGGAACGCCGTGCTGGATCCCAACGGCTTCCTATCACTAGCAGTCGAGATGACAGGCATCTTATTCGCATGGCTGTAACGGATCGTGCAGCCACGTCTAGATCCCTGAATCAACAGATGGGGACGTTTGCAAAGACAACAACCATCTGTACGAACAGTTCGACGACGTTTGCAGCAGCATGGACTACCAGCTCGGAGACCATGGCTGCGGTTTCCCTTGACGCTGCATCACAGACAGGAGCGCCTGCGGTGGTGTACTCAACAACGAACCTTGGTGCACAAATGGCAAAACGTCATTTTTTCGGATGAATCCATGTTCTGTATACAGCATCATGAAGGTCGCATTCGTGTTTGGCGACATCGCAGTGAACGCACAATGGAAGCGTGTATTCGTCATCGCCATACTGGCGTATCACCCTGCGTGATGGTATGGGGTGCCATTGGATGCACGTTTCGGTCACCTCTTGTTCGCATTGACGGCACTTTGAACAGTGGACGTTACATTTCAGATGTGTTACGACCCGTGGCTCTACCCTTCATTCGATCTCTGCGAAACCCTACATTTCAGCAGGGTAATACACGACCACATGTTGCACGTCATGTACGGGCCTTTCTGGATACAGAAAATGTTCGACTGCTGCCCTGGCCAGCACATTCTCCAGATCTCTCAACAATTGAAAACGTCTGATCAATGGTGGCCGAGCAACTGGCTCATCAAAATTACTCCAGTCACTACTCTTGATGAAATGTGGTATCGTGTTGAAGCTGAATGGGCAGCTGTACCTGTACACGCCATCCAAGCCCTGTTTGACTCAATGCCCAGGCGTATCAAGGCCGTTATAACGGCCAGAGGTGGTTGTTCTGGGTACTGATCTATGCACCCAAATTTCATGAAAATGTAATCACATGTCAGTTCTAGTATAATATATTTGTCGAATGAATACCCATTTATCATCTGCATTTCTTCTTGGTGTAGCAATTTTAAAGGCCAGTAGTGTATGATAAGAGAAAATACGGCTCGTACGCTGGCATATAGACAATCATTTTTCTCACTCTGTATTTGCGAATGGAACGGGAAAGGAAATGACTAGTAGTGGTACAATGTACACTCCACCACACACCATACAGTGGCCTGCAGATTATGTCTGTTGACGTAGATGTAGTCGCATCTTGGATCAGTGACGACAGCAACTGCCTCCTCCTGAAAATGTCGAACAGTTGTTTCCATGAAACATTGTGGGACATGGATAATGTGGTCTGGTGGCAAACCTAGGAAGTTTATTTGCAACATATTGTTTCATTCGATATCAGCAGAAGATACGGTAAAGCCGAAACAATAACGTTTGGATTTATAGTTGATATACACTAAAATATACAGAGAGGAGTGCCGTGGCGTAATTGTTTTAATGGAAGGTAATTTGAATAATGTAAAAACCATATGTCAGCCTGTTTTACAGTTGTTTCAGGAGAACATGATGTAGTGATAATAGCAGCAGCAGACCGGGCGGCGGCGCAGGCTCTCCACCGGCTATTGTTGAAACCGATACGCCGCAAGGACGTTAGCGGCATCAAGCACAGTACCCATCACAGTGATGGATGCAATTACGAGGCTACGAGGCACTGCACGAGGCTACGAGACACTGATGTACTAGTTACGTAGTTTGTTCAGTCTTAACGCAAATTTAAAAGTCTGTTTTGCTTGTCCTTTAAGTTTAATGATATGTTTTTTGTTTACATTTTCCATTTTTAAATCTGACGATGCCTCCAGAGTGAAAACTGATAATGAATTTTATTGAACTGAACTAGTATGTGATCGAGTTGATTACCAGCACTGCCATGACTTTTTCGTTGGTGAGAAGACTGAAATGCGTTGTACTCAGCCTAGTAATGCCAACTGAGGTGAGTGTTCGGGTTCAGATTGCATACCAGTTAGGTTCCTTTCTGAGCATGTTGATACAATGGCTCCATATTTAGCAATCAAGTATAGCCGATATCTTGGCGAAAATCCGTACCAAAAGACGAAACTCAGATTTGCAGAAGGGATTTGACACCGTATCTCACGAGATACTTCTAATGAAATTGTATGTCAACGGAGTAACATCTCAATTGTACAGCTGGATTCGTGATTTCCTGTCAGAAATATCACAGTTCGTAGTAATCGATGAGAAGTTATAGAGTAAAACAGATGTGTTGTCTGGCGTTCCGAAAAGAACATGTAGGAGACAATTTGAGGGTCCCTCGTATATTGTTTCCAGATGATGCTGTCATTTAGTGTCTTCTAAAGGCTTCAGAATGTCAAAAATTGTTGCAAAACAACTTAGATACGATTTCAGTATGGTATGAAAAGTGGCAGTTGACTTTCAATAAGGAAAAGTATGAGGTCATCCACATGAGTACAAAAATAAATCCGTTACATTTCGGTTGCTCTATAAATCACACAAATCTGCAGGCTGGCAACCTAACTAAATATCTATGAAATTCAATAAGGGCTGCTTAAATTGTGGGGAAGGCAAACCAAAGGCTGCTGTTTATTGGCCGAATACCTCGAAGATTCAATCGGTCTACTAAAGCCTCTGTCTACACTACACTTGCCTGTTCTCTGGCAGAGTACATGTGTGCGGTGTGCAATCCTCACGAGAGAGGATTAATGGAGGACACCAAAAAAGTCCAGAGAAGGATAGCTCGTCTTGTACTATCGGAAAAATGTTTTCACAAAAGTGGCAATCACCAACTCTTTTCCCTGAATGCGAAAATGTTTTGTTGACACCAATATACATGGCGCAAAATGATCATCGAAAAAAAAAGCGGAACGAGATAGTGGAACGGTAGAGAAATAAGCTGAAGGTAGACACTTAAATGTGAATTGCACAGTAGTCATATGGACGTAAATGTGCGAGTAGATACCATGGAGCTACTTGAATGGGAAGTAGCGGCTCCAAGGTCTGGGAAAATGGCAGTTGGAGCTAGAGCAGTACGCTGACCATATGAGCCTTGTTCTGGCGTAATCACAAGCGCCGGAACGAAGAGGAAGAACGCAAGACCAGAGAAGGTGGTGAAACGACATCGACCAATAGCGCGCTGAACAGGACGTCACCACGATAGAAGCGGCATCTAGCTGAAGTGAATATAAGGGCCGCTCCTGCCAGCCTCTGTCACACATTAGTGAACAGGATTCGCAGAGTATTAGCACGGCCTAAGAGAGAGTGCTATGATATCAGATTGTAGTGATCCATATCCATTGCTTGTTTGAACATTGTGTATAGCAAGGAGTCTGATTTATGTTGAATGTCGCCCATCACTTGCGACACCTTTGTACATTAAAGTTAAGTATTGTCAATCTGCTGTATAGAAATAACACTACTAATGTTTTTTGCTTGTCTTATAGCATTCCGAAACTCAGGATCCCTTAGGTACCCTATAGGAGACGAGTGGGCAACACCCAACAAGCCTCCATACAGAATCAGAGTGTCACCATTGGCAGAGTATGACACGGTGATCAGTCGGCACTGGCGGCCCTATTCAGCCACTAGTCGGAGCTGCAGCTTCAGCATTGATACGTAACGAAGTCACTGATATTTATAATTTAATCTGTTATAATGATCACCGTACTCAGCAGATCCTAGTGGCCTCATTTCGCCAACAAAGCAGTGATTTCCATTTATTTTCGTGCAATATGACTTGAATGTGCAACTACCATTTCGCCCCGCATTCAATGTTTTCCCTAAGGAGAGGAATTGTGGAGGAATCCGACGTTCAGAACAGGTATGCAGGTAGCAGGGATAACAGGGGCCAACTATCTCGCGAGAGTGGTAAATAGGACATTTAAACGACATTCACAAAAAGTTGTCAAAGCACATTATTTTCTATGTGTAAACATAAACAACAAAATCAGAGTCAAATTAGCAGGCAAAGCGCACCTCTTCACTCAGTCTACCTAGTTACAGTCTATATAATCTTGGTATTACAACATTTATTGTTTTGTTCTGCTGTTCAATCCGAAGATTGTTTGATTCACCTTTTGACGCTTCTCTGTCTCGTGCACGTCTCTGCATCTCTGCATAACTGACACCCATTTAAGTATACTTCAGCATTCAAGCCTTGGTCTCCGTCTACAATTTTTACCCTGTTACTTCTGACGCTTCCTCCATTACCAAAGTAATAGTTCTATGACGCCTCAGGACGTATCTTGTCAATCGATGTCCTCTTTTAGTCAAGTAGTGATACAATCATCTGTTCTTTTCCGTTAGATTTACTACCTACTCATTAATTATTCGATCTAACTATCTAGTCTTCAGCACTGATGTACCACATTTCAAAAGTTTCTATCCTCTTTCACTTTTGTTCAAGCCAAGACTCCACATACATGTATGCTTAAACTACTTTCTAACAAACAAATTTATAGTTGATGTCAACAAATTTCTCTTTTCCATAAACATTTGTTTTGTTATTGTTTGTCTACAATTTACATCCTCTTTACTCAAGTCCGTCAGTTATTTTGCTGCCAAAACAGCAATACGCGTCTACTACTTTTAATCTCCCACTTACTAACGCAATTCCTTCAGGATCGCCTGATGTAATTCCGTTACATTCCTTTTGTTCATTTTCATGTCATAACCTCTTTTTCAAAAACAGCCCATTTCGTTCAACTCGTTCTCCAAGTCCTGCTGCATCTAACAGGAAATCTCTATGCTACCGGGAAACAACAAAGATTTTATTTCCTCCAACGGAGCGTATATTAATTTTCAAATTTTTCCCTATGTTTTCTTTATTGTTTTCTCAGTGTAGGGAGTGAGTAACGTCGGGAACAGGCCACAAATCTGTCTCCCTCGCTTTTCTACTAATGTATCCCTATTGCTCTCTTCAACTACTATAACTGCAATCTGGTTTCTTTATAACCTGTAAATAACCTTCCACTTCCTGCTACTTTCAATAGTTCAAGGAGTCTAGCCCAGTCAACATTCTTGACGCCATTTTTAAATTAAAAAATGTTAGGAATGTAGATCTGGCCTTCAACGTAAGACCTAGGGTCAGTATTGACTCATTTGTACTTAAATTTCCCTGAGGAATATTTCTAACACTTACCAGTTTTCTGTAATTCGCATGAATATTTCGCATCTATGACTTATTAAACTCATGGTTTACTAATATTCACACCCGTGAGCACCTACCCTCTCTGTAACTGGAATTATTACATTATTCATGAAATCTAAGGACATTTCCCCTGTTTCATACATATTGTACACCATTTGCAACAGTTCTGTCGTGGCTGAATCTCCCAAGATCTCATCAAATCTAAGGGAACGTCGTTTACTCCTTTAGGCCTTGTTTTCATTTAGGTCTTCCGTGCTATTTCTAAATCTTCACTCAGTGTCAAGTGTCTTTGCTCATCTTCATTTACTTCGACTTCTCCTTCTATTATTTTGTCTTCACGTGCTTTTCCCTTATCTAGACCCTGTATATACTCCTTCCACCTTTCAAATTTCTCTTCTTTACCTAATACTGGCTTGCCAAATGAACACTTGATATTCATGCAGCTGCTTCTATTTTCTATATAGGCGGCATATACCTTTCTAATTTATGAAACTGCAGCGTTGTCTTTGTCCTGTAGCCATTCCTCCTTAGCCATTCTGTCAGTCTCACATTTAGCCGTCTATATTCTGTTTACCTTCTTCATTTGTTGTATTTCTACTTTTTTCACGAGCTACATATTTTTATATATCTGGTGTGTTTCAGCAATCGAAATTTACGCTAGATAAACAGCACTGTAGCTCCAGATCGACAGATTACAATACGTTGAAGCAGAAAGGAGTTTTACATAAAATGTAACCATTAATCATTCGTTCTTCTTTATGAAAAATGCTCATATGTACACTTTGTGACACGAAACGAAAGATTTTCATTGCTCTTTTCATATAAACATGACCCCGTATACGCAAATATATAGTACTAGAATAATTTTCTATCTGACTGTTGGAATGAACAAATACTTTTGATGTCCCAAATCTCTCTAATGCGGACGACACATTACTCAACGACGATGTAAATCAAAGAATATATTTATGTAACTACAACTTCTAAAACAGTCTTTCAAATAGTGACGAAAATTTTGCACTCAATATCTCCAATTACATCACAAAACTTATAATCTTTGTAATCAGGAAGTCCGATTTGGGTATTGATTTTATTGCAACTAACAATGAAATTAGATTTGCGAGCTCTAAGTTTGACCTAAAGATAGCAGTAGCCGAAACTTTCAAATCAAAGGACAAATATTAAGCTATCTTGAAAGCTTTGTTCATAAAAATTTCAATTATGTCATTCAAGAATAAAGGTTTTGAGCGCTCAAACTTTAGATGGTAATTTGTTAGGTAACACCAATGTGAAGGATAGCTGTGCCTGGAATGAAGCAATGAACAGAGTACGAAACTGGAACTTGCATTGTACCTTAAAACATAAATAAATAGGTTAGGTATGACCTCGTTTATGATTCTTGACATTTCATGTATGCTTAGCTTGAGGATAGATTAGTGGCAATGACTGTAATTTCGAACAATGAATGATTTCAAATTAAAACTGTTTTTTAATCGCTTCAATAGTTATCACTGTTACCGTGCAACATTCGTTCAAATCCGTGTGCCGAGAGGAACGGCTGTAGAGAAGACTAGCTGCCAAGTCAATATTAGATGATAACTTTTCGTTGCAGGTCCACTCCTCGGAGAGAAAATCTGAACTTTACCGGTGAACTTTAGTTATATTCTCGTACAGTTGTTTGGAAGTAAACGTCGAGCTGACAACTGATTTCGTTTAACTTTCCAGTATTTTCCTCAGACAGCTACGAACTGCGTGTGAAGATCTTGTTATCCGAAGCTGCACATTTCTTTTGGAGGGACGGTCAGCATTTATGCAGTTACAACCATCAGAAACAGTTTAAAATGATTCTTTTCCCAGACGTGTACTTTAGGTTAGTATTCAAGGAAAAGGGGACTCGTATATTTTGTAGATTTTTCAGTTTATCGTAGATAATTATGCAGATGTGTTTCATGAATGGAATTTATAAATGGCCAGTTACAACTCGTAAATCTATTTTTCTTTATACTTCACACCTGGTCACTTTGGCTGAATGAATACACTTACACGAATGAGGGATGGATCCATGTCACAGTTGCTGGATCATAAAACCTTTTCTTCTTTAACATAATGTAGTAATGAGTAAGTTATTCCTTCTCCTGTCAATAATATATATGGTTTTGTGCCTTTCGGATCCAGCAGCTGTCGACAGTTCTTCACAGTCCTTAAAGCTTAGATGCCGTAAGAAAAAGAAGCGGCTCACAACAATATGTAGATGTGGATGTAGAGGCTCTCTCAGGAAGTGGGCCGGTTACCTACAAGGAAGTAGAGCATTGAAATTCGATTTCAGAAGTTGTCGGGGCGACGGATAATGAAAGTTGTAAAGCAATAAAACTTAAACCTGGATAGCTTTGCATCAAACTGATAGAATACGAATATCATCGCATATCCAAAGGAAACACGTGCTGATAAATGTGAAAGCTATCGGATGATTTGCCTCGGAAGACACACTCGTTATCTGTCGATCATAGTATTGTAAGAGAGAAGAGAAGGAAGTACTGAAAACGTCCTGGACGAAGGTCAGCTCAATTTCTGGAATTGGAAAGGTAACTGACACGTAATTCTGACAAGGGGATTTGTAGGAATCTAAAAAAACGCTTTCTACAAGGTAAACAAAATGGTTCCCGACACGTGACTAGTTTCAGATATGCCGATAACTTAATTTTTTTATGATTTCTATTTTTCTCACAGCGGCCAATCAATACGCCGGCCGCGGTGGCCGAGCATTTCTAGGCGCTTCAGTCCGGAACCGCGTGACTGCTACGGTCGCAGGTTCGAATCCTGCCTCGGGCATGGTTGTGTGTGATGGCTCAACTGGCTCTGAGCACTATGGGACTTAACTGCTGTGGTCATCAGTCCCCTAGAACTTAGAACTACTGAAACCTAACTAATCTAAGGACATCACACACATTCATGCCCGAGGCAGGATTCGAACCTGCTACCGCAGTGGTTGCGTGGTTCCAGATTGTAGCGCCTAGAACCGCTCGGCCACTCCGGCCGTCT
This sequence comes from Schistocerca piceifrons, assembly GCF_021461385.2. Lineage (NCBI taxonomy): Eukaryota > Metazoa > Arthropoda > Insecta > Orthoptera > Acrididae > Schistocerca > Schistocerca piceifrons. Next base: position 309,186,625 of record NC_060145.1, on the reverse strand, counting down.
GTGTGTTATGTCCTTAGGTTAGTTAGGTTTAAGTAGTTCTACGTTGTAGGGGACTGATGACCTCAGATGTTAAGTCCCATAGTGCTCAGAGCCATTTGAACCATTTGAACCAACCAATACATGAAGCGACGCTATTGTCGAGCCTTGCGTTGGCAAAAAGTCTTCCACTGCAAGCACAGAGGACGGAGTGTGATCAGGGGCCGACAGCAGCATGTTAACGCATAAATCAGGGAAATACATATCATGATTTAAAAACAACACACCACTACACTGAGAGTCAGAAAACAGTGTTGTTAGTGGACAGAGATCTGTGGCGTCAAATGAAATGAACCGTTATACATTGTTAATGTAAAAGATTCTGGCATTCTGTATGGTGTAATATTACGAATAACGTATGTTATTACCCGTAGTAATACGGACTTAAAGATAGTAAAAGAAAGAAAGAACTGAATGGTACTGCTCAAATTACACTCCTTTCTTATAATGTTCGTTATACTACTGATGAATACTGTGTAGGAAGTTGTGTGGATACGCGCTGTTGGTATTATATTCTGACAATCTCTTATAGACATTATTTAAAGAATAACTAATAATATCCACCAGCTCATAAAGGTAAATTAATTTGATGTAGATACTGTTACGTAGTGATAGTGCTCAGTATTTCTTTCTAAATCATTTCACTAGCAAACTTTGCTTTTCGTATTGGTGGTCAAAGTTGCACACTAAACTTTCTACTCAGGCGTTAATCCATTTTTATTCCACAGGTCACAACAATATACTGTCATCTGATACTGCTCCATTGCTGTTATTTTCTCACCATAGGGGCAGAAAAGCAATTGTGTCGTTGTAGCAAATAATTGCGCTACGTATGGCCTCGAGCTTTTAGCTTCAATAATAATTTTTGCTTCTTGTCTAGCGACAGGTCTTAGAACACTGCTTTTTGCGAGTACTGAAACTGTAACCCGTATGCTTAACGTATGCCGCATACGATTTTGTACCCAGTTTATTATGGTGTCTGAATGAAAAATGATACAAGTACCAATCACATTTTAATCTTAATGCACTCTCAAGTTCTTGATGTGACCTGTGAGGTAGCAGATTTGAATGCCATTCTCGGCCTTGTGTCTCCGGCCGCTGAGTGCTATTATTAACGTGCCACAACGTCATAATTGCTTCTCTGCCCCTATGACGAGAAAATAATAGCAGTGGAGCAAAATCAGATGTAAATCTGGCATATATTGCTGTGACCTGTGGAATAAAAATGGATTACAGCAAGATATATGTAACTTTTTAGAATTAAATCCTGTGTATTTCCATAACTTTCGTTCAGCGATGCTTTGATACATTCTATATTTAGTCGACAAGCAAGCGTACTTCAGTGCAATCTGATACTAGTATAAAGAAAAGCCAGGGAGGAACGTTAAACACATCGTGATGGCACAACTTCAGTCAACAAACACGAAAAATACAGACGCTGAAGTAAAACAACGGTGCTGAATGCATCGGACAGTTTGCCTGACGCTGCGTTTCATTTCAAGCAAACACTGCGGGGCAGTGTATATGCTGGACGTACGGAAAAATCAACAACTCGTTTGAGCAGACCTATAGGGCAGAGGAAGGTTTACTGCTTTGATTTTTGTGTAGGCAACAACCACTGTTCGACCGAGTCTGGAAAAATTCTGATAGAAATTCCTAGAATGGTTCCTCACTTTTTGTTTCATAGCTGGAGAGGATAAAGCGAAACGCTCTGCCAGCAGCGTTTCTGCAAGAAACGGAATTCTACGGAAAACTAACCAGGGAACGAAAAAGAGAAGTGGTTTTGTTGAAGTCTGAAAGTGTAGGGACAATTTTTGCTTTTCTGGCCACTGGGTGACAGTTTTACCGTCGCTTCTGCTATTCCTTGTACGAGGCCAAAACTTTTTTTGACCGGTGTCGTCAGTTGTCAGCAGAGTCTAAGAAGAATATGGTAACCGAAGTCATAAAGGTACATGTAAAGTATTGGGAAATACATTGAGATAATTCTTCCATAATTAATAGCCTAACATGTTTTTCTAATACTTCCCACGTAGCGAGATTTCTGATGTCTCCCTATCAATACAAATCAGTGGGAGTCTTCAGTAAGGATGCTTGATACGATGCGAATGTAGTGTACCAAAAAATCTTTCATGAAAGCTTTATTGTTTCCGACGGACATGAATGACATTCTACACATTATCATTATGGTTTGGAACTGCTCGGCAACCTCATTTTATACACTCAGTATTTGGAAATGAGCGATGGAAATTTTGTGAGGATGCTACTTAAACAGTTAGACTGAAGACTTGTGTTACCTTATTTATGTAACGTACGTTGTGTGTCGTGTTACATGACGTGCTGAATTTCCTTAAACGGTAGCGGTGCTGAAATTCGAAAGGCACACGCAAAATCCTCGAATAAACTATTTCAGGTCTACAGAACAATTAGGTTATATGAGATCAAGACTACAAGTGGATGCCTTCTTTACGACGACATGCCCAGTGAATCAGTAAGTCGCCAGCTATGCCGGCTGAACGCAGTTGACACTATCGTTATATGCGATTCAGCGATAATATTTTCATCTCGATTTTGTGCTGAGCCCACTCGACAGAATTAAGTAACGTAGGAATCGTGTTTTCGTTCACTGCAGTAAGTTCTTTTCAGATTTCTGTTCCTTGCTATTAGGCATTCTGCATACAATGGTGTTGAGGAGGGCAAAATGAAGTAACACTACAGACGCAAGCGAAATAAACAACATAAGTAAAATTGTTATCCTTGCTTAGTTTTCTTCTAAACATTCAATTACTTTCCAAATTTTAATGTAATGATATTCCCTCGATTTTATGGTTGCAACAAATCACGGTAAAGTACATATTGATGAGATACCTCCTGTAATAGACGAAGAGAGAGAGGAAGAAAATACATTAACGTGTTTCGGCATGAAATTTGAAAAAAAAAAATTAATTTCTTCGTTCATAAATTGTACTTCAGAATACCAAACTGGTATGATAGAATGGCGTTTGTTAAACTGGTTGGTCCAGACAACTCGATCATCAATGACGGGTCAGTAAGCGTTATGATGTTATTGTTATACACGGTCAGTTAGGAGAGAGTCTATAATAGCCTAGCATATTGTAAAGCAAATTGTTCGGTTCCTCAGATGCTGACTTTGCAGAGTTGTATCTGTGCTGCGACTATTATGTTAAAAAGAAAAAATTATAAAGTTATAAAGAAGAGATAAGCTGTCACCGTTTGCTCTGCTATTTGAAATAAAAACGTTACTACATTTCGGCATTAAATATTCGGTAGCGAGCGACAACATTCGAGTCCATTTTTTTTTATATTTTAAGAATGTTTTTATTTCTTCCATAGTTATTTTAAATCTGTATTTGATTTTATTTGTTAGTGGTATGATTGGTGTCCACGGACGACGTCGCTATATTGGGACGTCGCCATAATGCTTGCCCGGAGCTAAACACATTGAACTCCCATGCCTGCAAAGAAATTCCACGGATGTAATGTAACTGGTCAGATTATTACATAAGACCCTAGCAGTTACTCGTACTTTTCTGTAGCTTTACATTTTACACGGTTCGAGACGTAGATTTCACCATCAGGCTTTGCGATAGCCTAAATGAAATGGAACGTATCCTAAATGCAATAAAGTACACCATTCTCGGAAAGGAGCACTTCTGTAGAAAATTTGTAAGTAGGCTGTTTAGGTTTTTATGTTGGTAACGCCACGTAACGCTCAGTATGAAAATCACTGATTGTGCTGTGTGCAGTCTGTGGATGGTTGGCATTGTTGCAATACTCGTTATTGTAGTGTTGGGCAGTTGGATGTGGACAGCGCGTAGCGTTGCGCAGTTGGAGGTGAGCCGCCAGCAGTGGTGTATGTTGGGACAGAGATGGCAGAGTTTTGAGAGCGGACGATCTGGACGTGTGTCCACCAGAAAGAGTAAATTTGTAATACTGAATATCATTAACTGATATATATATATATATATATATATATATATATATATATATATATATATATATATATATATATATATACAGGGTGTTACAAAAAGGTACGGCCAAACTTTCAGGAAACAGTCCTCACACACAAATAAAGAAAAGATGTTATGTGGACATGTGTCCGGAAACGCTTAATTACCATGTTAGAGCTCATTTTAGTTTCATTCCAACGTGATCAAATTCTAAATTTTCGCAATCAACATGTGTGGGCTGACGAGAATCCGCACGCAATTGTGCAATCACGTCATCAGCACAGATTTTCTGTGAACGTTTGGGCAGGCATTGTTGGTGATGTCTTGATTGGGCCCCATGTTCTTCCACCTACGCTCAAAGGAGCACGTTATCATGATTTCATACGGGATACTCTACCTGTGCTGCTAGAACATGTGCCTTTACAAGTACAACATGTGGTTCATGCACGATGGCGCTCCTGCACATGTCAGTCGAAGTGTTCGTACGCTTCTCAACAACAGATTCGGTGACCGATGGATTGGTAGAGGCGGACCAATTCCATGGCCTCCACGCTCTTCTGACCTCAACCCTCTTGACTTTCATTTATGGGGGCATTTGAAAGCTCTTGTCTACGCAACCCCGGTACCAAATGTAGAGACTCTTCGTGCTCGTTTTGTGGGCGGCTGTGATACAATACGCCATTCCCCAGGGCTGTATCAGCGCATCAGGGATTCCATGCGACGGAGGGTGGATGCATGTATCCTCGCTAACGGAGGACATTTTGAACATTTCCTGTAACAAAGTGTCTGAAGTCACGCTGGTACGTTCTGTTGCTGTGTGTTTCCATTCCATGATTAATGTGATTTGAAGAGAAGTAATAAAATGAGCTCTAACATGGAAAGTTGCCACAACAACAACAACAACATGTTAAGTAAGCGTTTCCGGACACATGTCCACATAACATATTTTCTTTCTTTGTGTGTGAGGAATGTTTCCTGAAAGTTTGGCCGTACCTTTTTGTAACACCCTATATATATATATATATATATATATATATATATATATATATATATATATATATATACTCTTGGAAATTGAAATAAGAACACCGTGAATTCATTGTCCCTGGAAGGGGAAACTTTATTGACATATTCCTGGGGTCAGATACATCACATGATCACACTGACAGAACCACAGGCACATAGACACAGGCAACAGAGCATGCACAATGTCGGCACTAGTACAGTGTATATCCACCTTTCGCAGCAATGCAGGCTGCTATTCTCCCATGGAGACGATCGTAGAGATGCTAGATGTAGTCCTGTGGAACGGCTTGCCATGCCATTTCCACCTGGCGCCTCAGTTGGACCAGCTTTCGTGCTGGACGTGCAGACTGCGTGAGACGACGCTTCATCCTGTCCCACACATGCTCAATGGGGGACAGATCCGGAGATCTTGCTGGCCAGGGTAGTTGACTTACACCTTCTAGAGCACGTTGGGTGGCACGGGATACATGCGGACGTGCATTGTCCTGTTGGAACAGCAAGTTCCCTTGCCGGTCTAGGAATGGTAGAACGATGGGTTCGATGACGGTTTGGATGTACCGTGCACTATTCAGTGTCCCCTCGACGATCACCAGTGGTGTACGGCCAGTGTAGGAGATCGCTCCCCACACCATGATGCCGGGTGTTGGCCCTGTGTGCCTCGGTCGTATGCAGCCCTGATTGTGGCGCTCACCTGCACGGCGCCAAACACGCATACGACCATCATTGGCACCAAGGCAGAAGCGACTCTCATCGCTGAAGACGACACGTCTCCATTCGTCCCTCCATTCACGCCTGTCGCGACACCACTGGAGGCGGGCTGCACGATGTTGGGGCGTGAGCGGAAGACGGCCTAACGGTGTGCGGGACCGTAGCCCAGCTTCATGGAGACGGTTGCGAATGGTCCTCGCCGATACCCCAGGAGCAACAGTGTCCCTAATTTGCTGGGAAGTGGCGGTGCGGTCCCCTACGGCACTGCGTAGGATCCTACGGTCTTGGCGTGCATCCGTGCGTCGCTACGGTCCGGTCCCAGGTCGACGGGCACGCGCACCTTCCGCCGACCACTGGCGACAACATCGATGTACTGTGGAGACCTCACGCCCCACGTGTTGAGCAATTCGGCGGTACGTCCACCCGGCCTCCCGCATGCCCACTATACGCCCTCGTTCAAAGTCCGTCACCTGCACATACGGTTCACGTCCACGCTGTCGCGGCATGCTACCAGTGTTAAAGACTGCGATGGAGCTCCGTATGCTACGGCAAACTGGCTGACACTGACGGCGGCGGTGCACAAATGCTGCGCAGCTAGCGCCATTCGACGGCCAACACCGCGGTTCCTGGTGTGTCCGCTATGCCGTGTGTGTGATCATTGCTTGTACAGCCCTCTCGCAGTGTCCGGAGCAAGTATGGTGGGTCTGACACACCGGTGTCAATGTGTTCTTTTTTCCATTTCCAGGACTGTATATATATATATATATATATATATATATATATATATATATATATATATATATATATGTATATATATATATATAATGACTTTTGAATATTATTAAGGTTTCATTTGCTAACTATGCCTATAAGTAGTTAGCGCCTTCAGTAGTTAGAATCTAATGTTTAGCTCGCAGTATTGGCGCTCGCTGTATTGCAGTACTTCGAGTAACGAAGATTTTTGTGAAGTAAGTGATTCATGAAAGGTATAGGTTATTGTTAGTCAGGGCCATTCTTTTGTAGGTATCATTGAAATTCAGATTGCGTTGCGCTAAAAATATTGTGTGTCAGTTTAATGTTGATCAGTATAAGTAAAGAGAGAAATGTCTGAGCACATTCATTTCTGCGCAGCTGTTTGAAAATCAAATAACGTAAGAGGTCTATCAGCACAGTCATTCTTAATTTTTCTAAGGGGATGTTTCAAACTCTTGCTGTCAGTGTTAACAGAATGCCATCAAACCCGTTGCTAGCTGTCTCCGTGATACTCAGCAGGGAAGGAGAGCAGTGTCTTAACATCCCATCGATTTCAAAATGAACGGAGATTCGGTAGTAGTCCAGTCTGACAAGGGTGGACAATGAAATCGACAGCAGCCTTTTCGAAGAAGGCTTCCCTCAACACAACATCAGTAGTCTGGGTAAATCACGGATAATCACGTTTACGATGGTCAGATGGAGATTTTAATGCGACCCTCGAGACCGAGTTGGAGAAGCAAGAGGTCGTGGAGCCTCTAATAGCAATCAGAAGACAGAAACCAAACACCCAACAGTCGGGAGGTGGTCACCACTCTGCACACTTGTCGAACAAATCACCAAATGCACTAAGTTACGTGAGAATACGTACGATGCATTGATTCAGAATGTTCAGAATAAAACGTGACTGGAAAATATTGCATAAGGCAAGCAACACAACTTACGTCATCGACACCTGGGTGGAAGATGTAAGTTTGGTCCCCTACATTAAAATGAATGCAATAATCTACGTTCCAGTTTTATTTTTCCCATTCCCTGTGAATGTCTAGGGCACATTGTCCCAGACGTCAGTTAACTCCAATACCAGGACGAGACGGAGGTTTTGGGAGCTTCCCCTTGGCTGTACGCAAAATACTGGAAATGGACGTCCTGCAACTTGTGCTGCACCTTGCACTAAGAGCTCGCATAATACAGGGTGATTCAAAAAGAATACCACTACTTTAAAAATGTGTATTTCATGAAAGAAACATAGTTTAACCTTCTGTTATACATTACAAAGAGTATTTAAAAAGGTTTTTTTTTTACTCAAAAACAAGTTCAGAGATGTTCAATATGGCCCCCTCCAGACACTCGAGCAATATCAACCCGATACTCCCACTCGTTCCACACTCTCTGTAGCATATCAGGCGTAACAGTTTGGATAGCTGCTGTTATTTCTCGTTTCAAATCATCAATGGCGGCTGGGAGAGGTGGCCGAAACACCATATCCTTAATATACCCCCATAAGAAAAAATCGCAGGGGGTAAGATCAGGGCTTCTTGGAGGCCAGTGATGAAGTGCTCTGTCACGGGCTGCCTGGCGGCCGATCCATCGCCTCGGGTAGTTGACGTTCAGGTAGTTACGGACAGATAAGTGCCAAAGTGGTGGCGCTCCATCCTGCTGAAATATGAATTGTTGTGCTTCTTGTTCGAGCTGAGGAAACAGCCAATTCTCTAACATCTCCAGATACTGTAGTCCAGTTACAGTAGCACCTTCGAAGAAAAAGGGACCAAAAACTTTATTGGCTGAAATGGCACAGAAAACGTTCACCTTAGGCGAGTCACGTTCATACTGAGTTGTTTCCCGCGGATTCTCAGTGCCCCATATACAGACATTGTGACGGTTGACTTACCCGTTAGTGTGGAAAGTTGCTTCATCACTAAACACAATCTTTGAAACGAAAGATTCATCTCTTTCCATTTGAGCAAGGATAAAATCACAGAAATCGATTCTTTTAATCTTATCAGCTGCAGACAGTGCTTGAACCAATTTCAGACGATAAGGTTTCATAACTAACCTTTTTCGTAGGACTCTCCATACAGTTGATTGTGGAATTTGCAGCTCTCTGCTAGCTGTGCGAGTCGATTTTCCTGGGCTGCGAACAAATGCTTGCTGGATGCGTGCTACATTTTCATCACTCGTTCTCGGCCGTCCAGAACTTTTCCCTTTGCACAAACACCCATTCTCTGTAAACTGTTTATACCAACGTTTAATACACCACCTATCAGGATGTTTAACACCATACTTTGTTCGAAATGCACGCTGAACAACTGTCGTCGATTCACTTCTGCCGTACTCAATAACACAAAAGGCTTTCTGTTGAGCGGTCGCCATCTTAGCATCAACTGACGCTGACGCCTAGTCAATAGCGCCTCAAGCGAACAAATGTACAACTAAATGAAACTTTATAGCTCCCTTAATTCGCCGACATATAGTGCTTAGCTCTGCCTTTTGTCGTTGCAGAGTTTTAAATTCCTAAAGTTGTGGTATTCTTTTTGAATCACCCTGTACTTAGGAGCAAAAAGTATTTAAAAAAGGAAAAAGAATAAGAAGAAGTCGGCCACATGGTGACTGAGCGACCTTGAGCCTTCAGTACAGAAAGATGAAATAACCTGTGGATAACTAAGGTTTCTGTTCGATAACATACACGTGACAGCCCTACACCAGGAAATCTAATTTGTTACTATAGAACAACGCTATGTTGATTAGAAGACGTCTTGTCTGAACTTTTTGTCTTTGGGGGTTAATAAAGGACGATAATTCTAACAGAAATGGGCCTTTTTAAACTGTTCTTGTTGCAGGGGTCCTACAGTTTCGCCGCTTCCCGCATGTTCATCGCCAAGCACCTGGATCTCGTCATTCTTCTCCATCTTCCCCTATTCGTCGTCTCTCCATCGCTTCTTCGATAACACTTATACACTCTCTCTGCGCTCTTACTCTTGTTCTCCTTCCAGAAAGTTGCCATGAATATAATCTCTTGGGCTACCTATCTTTTTCTATTGTTCTGACATTCCCTAACCATTCCCTAACCGTCTTCCATTATATCCGTAATACTATAATGACTCTTCGTCCTTTCTCTTATTTCTTCATTCCTCACGTGGTCAAGTCGGGAAACTGTACACGCTCTTCCAGATCGGGTCATTTCTAAAGCTCTAAGTCTCTCTTCATTTCTTCCAGTGAATTTTCAGCACTCATTCCCTGTTATTGGTTCCATGATGGATTTGCACAAAGGGCGATCAACAAGTTCTTCATGGAAGGCCGTAAAATCTAAAATCGGTATTCTTATCAGGAAAAATCGCCTTAAACAATGAGGCGATCATCGCGCCGATGCACCAGGTTGAAATGTTCAGATGTGCGTGAATTTCTAAGGGATCAAACGGCTGAGGTCATCGGTCTCTAGACCTACACTCCACTTAAAATAACTTATGCTAAGAAAACACACACACACACACACACACACACACACACACACACTGGCAGGAGGGACCACGCAATCCGTGACATGGCGCCCTAAACCGCGCGGCCACTCCGCGCAATAAATGATTGGAGATACGTGTTTGGTAGGATGCCGTGTTCTGCTGCGTAAAGTAGCCCGTAGTCTCCCTCAGCACATTCTCGTCCTCTAGGAATCGTGGACCCATCAAGGCCTTTTTCAGGGGACCGAAGGGGTGACACAGGCATGGTGTGACATCAGGACCATAGGACGGGTTCTTGTGCTACGATATGGAAATGCGTTATCATGAAGTAGCCACACCCCCGGTCGCACGGTACTTGGCTCAACATTCCAAAACGAGCGTTTTCGACAGACATGCTGCCTCACACACAGTTTTCATCCTGCAGTGGATGCCTAACGGTGTTTGTCCTTCGGCAGCCAAGAAACTAACACCAGTACAATGCTCATGTTTGGATGGATTTGGTAATGACATCACCATAGTTCAAGTTTGCGCATTTAGTGCTCGTACGACGGAAATACACCAATGCCGCTCTGATCCCTTGGCTACATGTCGGTGCTTAGATACCCGCATCGGAGTAGTGCTACGTTGCATATACGCTGCAGCAACACCCTCCAATGGAAACTTTTTGATCGCTCCTTATATAAACGCATTTTAACCTTCAAACCCTATTTTGATGGCCAGAGTACAACATTTAAATTTTGCATAACAGCACTTTCTTGCTTGATCTGTTCTTGGATATCTCTGTCACAGCTTCCATCACGTGCCAGCATACCACCCAGATGCACACTTACACATTTTAATGCGATATCTGCCAATGTAAAAGATACTTCCCCCCTCTCCGCACCTCTTCTCAAAATTAATTTTCTAGTCCCACTCTTTATGTTATTTCAACATTCTAAGCATGTAAGGCATATCATGTCCATCGTTTCCTGCAACGACGTGATCATCGGTATAGAAAGTTTTGTACATATGTTGGTTCCCTTCTTCAATCCCCGTGCCCATGTACTTTGTATATATCCATTGCCTTTGGCACCTACATCTTAAAGAGTTTGAGAGACAGCATCTTTTTTCAGTCCTTTGTTATTCTGGAAGCCACTCTAGAAATTTCTTTCCCCATTTTAATGACAGATCATGCCGAGTGGAAGAGGTTTTAGCCGTGCGTGCCGGCTCGCATCAATTTATCGGCTCTAGATCGCGGTAGTGGGACATTATCTTTGGTCGTTCTCCACGCGAGGGGTTTTGATTAGCAAGAAGATTGACAGAATTTGTGGACCGAATTGCTAGGAGCACTTGCGGAACGAAAGGCCTGTTTACATCCGTTGTCTGGAGCCAATAGTAAACGGCTTTTGCAGAGCACAGACCTGATACCGCAGAGGCGGTGTTTCCGATTGGCTGTACTGGCTATGGTACTCTGGAAATTTGCCTCTGCCAAGCGTGTGGAGATTTTGAGTGCCACTTCGCTACCTTCTCATAAATATTTTGGTGAGACTCTTTCTGTGACTTCTGCACCATGTTTGGTTAAAGTCGTAGTGTTGCGGCTAGTTTCTCCTTCCTGGAACATCTGCTGTGTTTGCTGTTTATGGGATTCGCTCCGAAAGAAATGAAGTTTGCTTTAAGGGAAATAACTCTTTCTCATTACAGACGTTAGTCGCAACTGTTTGTGACATGTGTAGAAGTTGTATGGTCTGTGCCACAGAGCTAGTGGAGTTACATTGGTCATATTTCGAGTGGCATACCGTGGACCAAGTTCAAGGCAGAAGTGTGTATTGTTCTTCCTTTTAAGTACAGTTCAAATGGCTCTAAGCACTATGGGACTTAACATCTGAGGTCATGAGTCCCCTACACTTAGAACTACTTGAACCTAACCAACCTAAGGACATCACACACATCCACGCCCGAGGCAGGGTTCGAACCTGCGACCGTATCAGCAGCACGGTTCCGGACTGCTGCGCCTAGAAGCGCTCGTCCACAGCGGCCGGTTTAAGTACATGTGAACTTAATCAGACTGCCTTTTCACTGTCATCAGTTTGGTTAAACGTTTGCAAGACATTTTTAGTAGGGTTAGTCTAATTCATTCAGAGTGCCTTCTCGCTGTAATCGTTTTAGTTAAGTATCTGTAAAATATTTTTGAGGGGTTGTTAGTTGACCCGTCCTGAATTTTCTACGGTATATTCTGCTAAAAAAGAATGTACTTTTTCACTGCATTTTTTACGTGTAGTCTGGTAAACCACGTTTATCTGAGATTCGGTTGTATAGCTGTCTGAAATAGTGGATTTTACGTTAGTAACAGCTGCCCGCTTCGTTACTTATGACTACTGTCTTACTGCAAAACATGTTAGAAATCAGAGAGTTTGAATTTTCTTTCATTTCAAAATGGTGTTTTATGAATGTTCCTGTTGCGTAATTAGTAAAAGTATATGTTTGTCAGTCACTTTTGGGGTCAATTAAGCTTTATTGATTTGCTAAATCCTGCAGTGCTATCCAGTTGTTAAGTGCTTTGTTGCTTATCACTATATTCGCCTGACTGAGTAAATGTTTTTATTTATTTATCCCCTTAGAAAAATTTTGTAAATGACAGTGCTGGAAATCCTCTACGTTATTTGATTTTCAAAGAGTTGAGCAGAACTGAACGTACTCAGACATTTCTGTCTTTACTTATTCTGATCAACACAAAACTGACAGCATATTTTTGGCGCAACGCAATCTGACTTTCAATCATTCCTACAAAAGAATGTCCCTGACTAACAATAACCTATACCTTTCATGAATCACTTACCTCACAAAAATCTTCGCAACTCGAACTATTGCAATACAGCGATCGCCGATACTGCCAGCTAAATAAAATATTCTAACTACTGAACGCACTAACTACTGATAGGCATAGTTAGCAAATGAAAGATTTGGATAGAGAACAAACAATGTATTTACCTTAATAATATTCAAAAGTCATCATATATATGTTCATGATATACAGTATTACAAATTTACTCTTTCTGATGGGCAGACGTCGAGATCGTCCGCTCTCAAAATTCTGCCATCTCTCTCCCCACATCCATCACGGCTGGTGGCTCACCTCCAACTGCGCAACGCTACGCGCTGTTCACATCCGACTGACCAACTCTACAACAGCAAATATTCCAACAATGCAAACCAGCCACAGACTGCACACAGCACAGTCAGTGATTTTCACACAGAGCGGTACGTGGCATTACCAACATAAAAACCTAAACAGCCCACTTACATGTTTTTCTCTTAAATTGCTCTATAATGAAATACGTGCCATCCTATGTAAAGCAGTGCAATGTTAGTAGTTTTCTAAGGTTCGTTGCTAATCTCATGTTCACGTTGTGCGGGACCTGCCCCATCCACCAGCACACCCGTGGTTGGCGACTTCTCACTGCCCACCCTGCCCATCTGGTTTGCTGCTTGTCGTGGGACTAAATTGTATTTGTATAACTTCTCCTGGTTCTGAACCTATGTCACTAACGGACGTGAGGCATCGCTTTTGTGGTTACTTTTAATTGTTACCAAATCTGCTGCAGTCATGTAAGATTTTATATTTAAAACCGAATTGAAAGATTTTGTAAATGTTAATGTTTTGATTATTAATATGTAGCTTGGCTGAATTCAGATGCCTGTCGTTTGACAAAATGCTCAGTTTCCTAATGATTTAAAACATCTTTTGCTAATATCAATTTCTAATTTCATTTCCTTGTTAATATTTGATAAGTCCTTTAATTTGTTACTTGTTTTTAAAAGCTATTTTACTGACGTCAGAAAGTTGTTGACTTTTATTTAAACAAAAGATGATGCACCTTTCAACTATGAAAGCTGCCTTCTTGCCTTCTGGCTCAATCCTGCCGCTAAACAGCGCATTAAGCTGGTTTAGGGTAACTATATCCAGTTCAAGTTTTATGAGACGTCTTATATAAACATTTTACTGTCACCCTAACCATAGCAACTCGAACAATAGCTTTAGTGACACTGTGTCAAGCGTTTTCTCAAGATTTATGTAGATCTAATGACTGCTTGGATTCATCTCCAGTCTCTTCTCCATAATCTTTCACAGGTTAAAGAAGTTATCTTTATTTGAACTGCTCTTCTAAAGCCACATAGTTTTCCAATTCATTTACAGTCTTCTCCATTTTTTTTATTTTAAACTCCTCCTCTAGAGCCTGCCAAATAAACTTGTGACCCTTATGCCTCTATAACTGCTACACACTTTCTTGCAATCTTTTTTATGTACAGGGACTCTGATGCTCTAAGTTCCTCTTTGCTGGAATTTCTTCCCAATATCACTTATTTTTAATGAGTAAACTGTTTAAATATTCATACTGAATGCTTGGGCCATAACCAAATAATTCTGCTGGTACATTTTCCTGTCCAGGTGATTTCTCCATTTTCATTTGTGTAGCCATCTTCAGTACATCTTTCGCAGTTTTTTTCTATCTATTCACGATCCAGATTGTTCTTCACCTCCTACTTTATTTCCTTGTACTTTGTCCATTCATATGTTAGCAGGCCTTGAAAATGCGTCTCCCCTTCTACCAGACTGATAATCTTGTTTTTAGTTCTCTGCTCGTTCATGCAATCTTTTTCCTTGCAGCCACCTTTTTTACTCCTCTGTTCATCATTCTAACATACACAGGACTATCACGTTTGTTCCCTGTTCTCAACCAGTAATTGAACAACGTATTTTATAGATTTATTTTTTCTTCAGTGGTTTGAATCCATCATTATTGGTGTGACTTACCTTCTTAATCCTGCTGCCTCAGTGTTTCACTTGTTGTTTCATGTCCGCATTTTTTAATTACTTCGTGCATATGCTCTGTCATTCCTTCTTCTAAGTGTCTCACTTTGTTTGACAACCATGTTTCAAACTATTTAAATTGCATTTTATAGTACCCGACCCTTAGATATTATTATCATCTTTGCACCTAATAAGAAGTGGTCTGAGCCCCATTCCGCACCCCGGTAGAACCCATCATCATTCGTTCTTATGTTGGAATTTTTATTATGAGTACTATAGTCTATTATTGACCTGATGTTTCTGGAAGGACTCTCCTATCTACACTTGTGGATCTGCTTGTGAGGAAAAGAACCATTTGGAACCCTCAAAGATAATGTCTCAGACATATCCATTAACCTTTCTTGACTGTTATTTACTGTGTGCTCTCCATATCTTCCTACCGTTCGCATATCGGTGGCCATCCCTACTTTTCCATTAAAATCTACCATTAAAGTTATTTCTTTCCAGGCGCTTTTGCTCTCTAGCACACTCGTTAATTTTTCAGAGAACTGATCGTTGGCATTGCTCTCTGCATCATTTATTGGTGCATAAGCCCATACAATGATAATTTAGTGACCATATCTTGGGATTTGTACAGTCAGTATCTTCTCATCATCAACTTCCTCCCAGCGTTTGGTGTATCTTCTGTGCTTCTTATGAACGGCTCTTGAAATCCCGCTCTTAGCTCTTTCCTCCTTTTCAATATCCCTATTAAAATGAATGTAATATGCTGTATTTTCATTTATGTTCCCCAAAACCTTTGTTTCACTGAGGATGCACAAAATTTACAGTGCTACACATAGTTTTATGGGATAAGTTACATAGTCACGTACTAACATGCTTTTAGTTGCTCAGGAGTTACTAGTATAAGGAACGCACTCAGAACTGTTATCTTATGTAGTGTTGATGGAGCAATCGTTCCACGAAGTACATCTATACAGCAGACTTTCCAATTATCAAGAAAATTTTCGTAAAGCCCCAATCCCTCATGCCGAGAAAACGTTACTTTTCTCAGATGAAACTGTCTGGACTCCACGCAACAACTATAACGATATCAGATTGTTTCATGAATTTTATTTTTCGTATCTTCAAAGGATTATACATCAGTATAGCTACGTTTTTGGAAGGAAATCTTAGACACAAGGCTAACCACAGTCTTAGGCAACACAGCTAATTACCGACAGGATTCTTGTGTTTGTTGTTGATTCATCCCGTCTCTCGGTTTGATCAAGGACTGGGATTCAGTCGATAGTTTTAAAAATACCTAAAGTATATACAGTGTAATTAAAAAGGTGAAGCATTTATATATGTTTTTTAAATTGTCAACTTCAATCGTTTGATATTAATAACAATAAACGAGGAAGATAGGCCCTGAATATGGAAAACTCGTTTTACTGACACCTAACACATACATATGATGTTTCCTGAAAACTTTATGTTTCTTTCAGCGGCAGTATCGACGGAATCTTTGTTGACCGCATACAGCGGGCCACGCGTCGTTCACAGCTATGCAGGAGTCGACAGTTCTAAACCTCCCGCTAGCTCTTCACCACTGCTCTCTGTTTCCGATGCGGATGCAACACTTGCCTGCCATCAGAGAACGCTAAATTCATAGAACCTCACTGCATGTGTCTCTCGTTGGCAAGCACGTCTTTTTAAGCAGCTGCACTCTGAACTTCGCTCCGAGAGATTTACAGGATGAAAGACGGCAGTGACAAATTATGTCGACGTAGGACCATACTACTAAGCATTAGTACAAATCAGTGACTTACTGGATTGTACCACTATTCAAGGCTATTTATTCCTATCAAGAACATTTGTATTTGTGTATTTTAAACGGGGACCTAGAAACGAAGGAGAGGCTTCGTCCCGCCGTAGCCCTCAGTGCCTCACAACCCCACAACAGGCCACAGCAGTCCACCCACCCCACCGCCGTACCACACCGAAACCAAGGCTGTTGTTCGGTTCGGCCCCCAATGGACCCCGCCCCCCCCCCCTCCACCAACCGCAGCCCCCCGGGAACGTCTCATATCAGACGAGTGTAACTCAAATGTAGCGTGGTACAGTAATTAGGGTGTATGCACATGTGGAGACAGTGTTTGCGCAGCAATCGCCGATATAGTGTAACTGAGACGGAATAAGGGGAACCAGCACGTATTGGCCGAGGTAGATGGAAAACCGCCTTAAGAACCATCCACAGGCTGGTCGGCATACCGGACCCCGACACAAATCCGCCAGGCGGATTCGTGCCAGGGACCAGGACGCCTTCCCGCTCGGGAAGCAGCGTGGTAGACCGCGCGGCTAGCCTGCGGGTTATCAATAACATTATTCTCATTGAATATGTCAGCACCAAGTAATGGAATAGAAAGTTATGCTTATTATTAAGTGTACATATCGTAAATACTTGTTACCTTTTTGTTGATGTATCGTTCTCTTTATTGGCCACATCACCTACCGGCATATTAGGAGTAATAGTTTAGGCTGGGGATCGATTTGGTAAAAAATGTGAGGCACTGTTTACCCTTTTAGAGACTGTATTTCGAAAATCCGTATGTCAGCGGGAGCTTACGTAATAGAAAAAGATATCACTCAATATTTTACGTGTCCATGATTAGTAGATGTTTTTATACGTAATGTTTTGTCAATCAGTTTCTCCCGAAACATTCAACTGGCGAACGCGACATTACGACCATGCTTTGAGGAGCATGACACTGAAGTTGCGTTCATGCTTTTGCAACCGAGTTCTTCCCCTCGGGACAAGAGGGAACACGTCAAGGATGTTTCTGGCAGCAAACTCCACGCCAACGAATCACAGGCCCGAAATTTAGGAGAACTGCGTGACGTGCGAGTAGATATCTGATGAAACATAGCTCCGGAAACTTAGCAAGGACATGTTGATTCCGTTTCACTCTGAATCGCTGCTGTCTTGCTTTCCAAAAGTGAACCAATGCGCTATTACGCAAGTGACCATAACGTTGTGTACGCACCAGTATCAACAGAGATGGTCAGAAAAGTTAAATAGTTGAGGAAATGTTATCAAAAAAAGGTAGAAAGAAAATAACAAGCGCAGAAGACGTCATAGTAGTTAATATGTCGGTTTGCGACAGAGATCTTTAACTGAACTGGACGTCAAACTGCCTAGCCACGAGATCGGAGCCACTAGAACGCAAACTAATAACTTCTGGTAAACCTTCCGGGATGTAAGGTCGTGGTCCATGAAACTCTTCAGCTTCTAACGTTTCGTCCAGAGCTGCGCTGGACATCTACAGAGGCGTGTTTCTCCTCGTCGGCAAGACTCACCGGAGGAGAAACACCCCTCTGAAGATGTCCAGCGCGGCTCTGGGTGAAACGTTAGGAGCTGAAGAGTTTCATGGACCACGACCTTACATCCCGGAGGGTTTACCAGAAGATATGTCATCCGGTCGTGAAAGCTTTGCAAACTAATAACTTTGCAATTCTTTGCTCACAGGAGCTCATTACATCAGATGTTCCAGATTTATGGAAGAGAACAGCTCTTTCAAAAGTAGTGTTAAAAAATTACTGCATTACGTGTTCCCAACTCTTAGTATATGAGGGCAGGGAATGCACCCAGGAACATTGTCAATCATAATCGTTTCTATAGTGCAGGTGTTACGGTGTGGGCAGGCATAATGTTGCAAGGGCTTACTGATCTCCAAATCTTTGAACACAGTACACTCACCTGTCAAAATTATTGAGACCCTGTACCTCTTCCGCAAGCGAGTCTTTCCGTGGGTGCACTCGCCCCTGGATTCATTTTAATGGATGACAATGCGCATCAAACTGTAAATGGGAGGGAGCTCTTCGAAAGAGATTATATTCGGCAAATGGACTGGCCTCTTCGTTCAAAAATGGTTCAAATGGCTCTGAGCACTATGGGACTTAACATCTGTTGTCATCAGTCCCCTAAAACTTAGAACTACTTAAACCTAACTAACCTAAGGACATCCCACACATCCATGCCCGAGGCAGGATTCGAACCTGCGACCGTAGCAGTGGCCTCTTCGTTTCCCGACTTAAGTTGAACACTTGTGAAATGCATTGGGGAGACGTACTGCAGCCAGTCCACATGCACCAGCCACCATCCAACAGGCCTGAACAGCACTAGTGTCGGAACGGAACAGATTTCCACAATAACTCCTTACCAACTTTCAGAAAAACATAGGGGAACGTCGCACAGCTTGCACTGTTACGCACAGTCATCACAAACCCTGTTAAGAACCACATCCCGGCACTTCTTATGCGATGGGACCATTGTAAACCGCGAACATTGAATTAAAGTGTTATTTCTATTCGTGTCATTAAGCACTTCTTCAATTACCTTCTGTACAATACTGTAGCAGTTCTTTTTGTGTACGGTCCAAGTTTCATCGAGCTATGTTAACTCGCAGCAACATATCATGCGAAAGTTACTTTCGTACTTAAGTTTTGCTTTCCAGTGTATTTAAAAATCTTTGTAAGGAACACTTACTTTGCGAGCGATCAATAGGGAATTGTAGAGTTTTTGAATCAACTTTTCATTGTGTGACGGAAACGCTGCATTGGGAGGGTGGTCGGCTGTAAATACGAGTAGACACGTGATGAAGTGCTGTGCATCTATAAATGGGCAATATCTAGAGAACTGAAAGGGGACGAAATACGATTACTCAAGTGCGGAACTGCTTACTAACGAAGTTGGAGGTGCTGGCAACGCGTCATCACGTACGGTAGCATACTGAAGAAGTACTGTAACTCTGTTACGCCCCACTCAGTTTTGTTGGTTGACTCAGTATTTTCATACAGATCAGTATTGAGAATATAGTGCATTAAATAAACTATAGCCGTGTTTTTAGTCGTATAGTATATTTTAGCATGAACTAGGGACGACATCTTAATACAGTGTTAACATAGTGCAGTAAAACCATAATCATAGCCATTAGGTACTACACTTATATTACATGAGAAATAAAAGTGAACATTAAAACATTAACTTGTCGTCCCTAGGCGACTAGGAGATGTGCACAATCTGGCGTCATTGGCAGTCCTGACCGGGCATTTGTATGAGTTTCTTTTTTACCATTTTCACCTTTCGTAGTAATATTCACGTGTTGCTGGTATTACCCTATGCCGTCTAGATATATACAAAAATTCATTCACATAGGGCCCACCTATTGTCCAACTCTTATGCTACTGACTGTCTTACTATTTTAAATATTTTACTCTCGTGACGATATGTACCCTACATACGACGAATATTTAACAAACATCACTGTATTTTTTAATTCCCCCATTACAGCATTTTAGCCTGTAATAATTGATATACATTTTATAAAACAAAAATTATAGTCGAATAGTCTAGCATTCAATCTTTGATATTAACAAACAGTAATCTAAATATTTACCTAGCAGTTATACAAAACCGTTTTCACAGTACCACTTCATCACCGTTTTATCGTTTTTTGTGGCTGCGATTTATCTACAATCTAAAGTCATTCCGATTCTTGACGTATGCATGTATTTCACGTTTATATTAAAGTTAAATAAATATTTTGTTATCAACACTGTTAGATTGAATTATTATATTTGCAAACAGCGACGTGGCCATTTAACTCAAAATGGTCAAATGTGTATGAAATCGTATGGGACTTAACTGCTAAGGTCATCAGTCCCTAAGCTTACACACTACTTAACATGAATTATCCTAAGGACAAACACACACACCCATGCCCGAGGGAGGACTCGAACCTCCGCCAGGACCAGCCGCACAGTCCATGACTGCAGCGCCCTAGACTGCTCTTCTAATCCCGCGCGGCGGCCATTTAACTGATAAATATTATGTCCGTGAAAACATAAGGCTATAACAAACTGCAAATTATACGTACGTATATAAATATTTACCAAATAGCCATGGAATATATCTTTCACTGTAGTACTTTATCACTGTTATTAATTTTATAGCCCTTGGGACTAAAATTTGTTTCGATCCTCAATCAAGTGCTTCCTTGATATATGTATGCGTCTTACACTGATACAAAGAGGCTGTACGTCTTGTGACCTATGCTTTGGGTCTGTATTCTCCTTGTAACCAGTGACTCGGCATTTTAAGCAAAGTGTAGTGACAACTGTTACGATTTAATAAGCAGCTAATTTACGTAAAATACGCATTACGTCAGTGTTTTATAATAGCTGCAGATGGTTACGTACATCTGTTGGCAGATGACGGTACTTACCGATTTCACATAGTTTCCGTAGTCACTCTAGTCGGAGTCACAAACGATGGAGGTTCGCGTGTGTCGAGGGGTGGACGGGGGTGGAATTGTTGCCGGTTCCAAGCGAGACCTGCGTTACACGCACACACGTGCTTAGCTCTTGGAGGAAACGTGTATCCTGCCAATTACGTCTCTCGTTTGCTTCTGTAGCATATGTCACTTATTTCCACCATCACCGATGAGAGCTGGCAACAGATCCGATAAAGAACTCGTTACGATCAAGTTTAACGCTGATACCGGCTACTACATTCACAGCAGAGAGTTCAGAACACATCCTGAACGCTCATTGGCTGTCAGAGAATGCGTGACACAGGTGCGCAGAACAGACCTAAACTCGACCGCCATCTTTTGTGACTTCAACTATAGCTGGTGTCTGTCTTGCCAATGGGAACTGGTAACATCTTCGACTAATAGTCGAACATACACTTCCTCTCTGGTTACCAAGCAGGCTCCTACCGACCACCTTTGCTACGTTTACCAGAAGGCCATGCAGCGAGCAGCCCACTATTACATGAGCCCTGTCATTGGGAAGTAACTGCTTTCTTTTTCGCCTTTCTTCTCTATATCATTAAAATTTCCGTTATTTTCTCAAGGACCAGGCTACTAATAATTACACTTCTAATACACTTTCTTCGTACAATGTAAACGCGTTTCACGGCCATTGATTACCAATGACGTTATGCTAGAGACAATGAGCGTGGCGTACGTTATTTATCTACCGTCTGCCGAGCCGTATGTAACGTGATCTCCACACCTGCACTGATGGACGTGCTACACGCCAAAGGGTCCTACTGTATCAAGGTTAAACCAGCTGCGCTTTAATACTACATTACCTGATTTTGGTTTGCTTTTCGATTCGAATTGGAACATTGTTTTATTCCTCTTCACAGAATGTACGATGTGAAGATGGTCTCTTAGAAGATCAAAACCGGTCATTTGAAAATTAAAACAAACAGTTTAAATGCCATCACGACTGCGTGTAGCCGGCCGAAGTGACCGTGCGGTTAAAGGCGCTACAGTCTGGAACCGCAAGACCGCTACGGTCGCAGGTTCGAATCCTGCCTCGGGCATGGATGTCTGTGGTGTCCTTAGGTTAGTTAGGTTTAACTAGTTCTAAGTTCTAGGGGACTAATGACCTCAGCAGTTGAGTCCCACAGTGCTCAGAACCATTTGAACCATTTTTTGACTGCGTGTATTAAAGTAAGTTATTGCAAAGATCGCTATTATTCTTACAACAATGTTCCAAAAAATTCTAGAATGAATTGAAATTTGAACCCATATGACGAAATAACAGGGCAACACAGTTAATGAATAATCATAGCTATGGAATATGATGTATGTACAGAATTTCAACAGTGTTTCAACCAATTAAGTTCGGTTTGGAGTATCTACTTGTAATATTGTCTAATTTGACGTGGTATGTTGGGTTATTTTGCAATTTTATACCTTTTGCATATATCTTATACCAACTGTTCAAAAATTATTTCACATAAATGAATGCACGTCACAGATGTATAAGATCTTAGACATAACAGGTAACGTATATCTTTCACCTATCAGTTCCATGTTCACGCTGCATTACAGTTATACCTGGCGTGATCAAGAAAATCTTAAGATCAGACATCAATAACACACATAATAACCTGTGTGTAATGTGACACGATGGATTTAATATCGTATCGTATTAACTGACACACACGCACACACACACACACACACACACACACACACACACACAAACACACATACACACACACACGTCATTGATATAGAGACGCATAATGTAAGTAGACTTATATTTCTGCTATTATACATGCATTTGTCATGATGTAGAAATCAGTGTACATTCAGTTGTTTGTTCCTATGTAACAGATGCCACTGACGTACGTACACACGACTCTCGGTTTGACTAATACATATTTAAAGCACAGCTCATGCTGTTCTGCAAATGTCCATTAACAAACGTCATTTACTAAACCAGTCCCGTTACGTGAGGACGCAGATCTTCATACGTAGTACAGCCTAGTACAATATGGTCTTGGGTACGAAACACGCCATATGTAGGCTACTCGTATGTATCGGACATTTTTTATCGTATATAAACGTTCTGGGTGTGGTCCATAGTCTCCCAGGCAGGAAGTCATGAGTAATCTAGATAGGGTCTAAAAGCATCCTGCAGATCTCATTTTTCAAATCAGTACCGCACGACTGTGGCCGCTAAGACTCTTCTGAGGCATCTAGTTGTATGTCAATGCTTGTGGAGGTGGCGGCGATCCATACCGTCCTCTGACGCAGTAGACTACTCTGTAACAGCTAATCCCGGGCACAAATGCATTGTTCAGAGCTATGGTGGAGCGCCATGAGTCACTGTCAGGGGACTAATGCGCCATACACGGCAGTCCGACCGGAGAAGGAGGCAACTGCCGTAAAAGCAAATCACCTCGGTCGCCTGCTTGCCCGTGTTGCCATTAATAAACACCGTGAAGCGGAGTACGTACTAACTCCTGCAGATTTAACGCCAGTAAACAGAGCAGCTCAGGCTGCATTTAGCTACAGCAGGGCCCTACCCACATAGCTCCAAGGGTATCAGTACTCTGAAACTGCGATTCTGCTTCTTAAGTCCGCAGCTCGTGGTCGTGCGGTAGCGTTCTCGCTTCCCGCGCCCGGGTTCCCGAGTTCGATTCCCGGCGGGGTCACGGATTTTCTCTGCCTCGTGATGACTGGGTGTTGTGTGATGTCCTTAGGTTAGTTAGGTTTAAGTAGTTCTAAGTTCTAGGGGACTAATGACCATAGATGTTAAGTCCAATAGTGCTCAGAGCCATTTGAACTATTTTTTTGCTTCTTAAATATAGATAAATGTTGGTCAGACAATACAGTCACTAGACGAAGTTGATATACGTTTTATTTATCCAGAAAGTAATTTATCTTCTGGCTGTAAACAGAAACAAAACGTAGTGTTCTAGAAACGTCTTGTTCCAACAGGTACAGCGGTCAGTTATGGAGGCACGGTTTCGTTCAGACCCCTTTTCTGTGGAGCGAGAGCGAGAGAAGTATTTTGATGCTGGGTGGAATAACCTCGTTCTTAGACACTAGTGTCAATCATGTTTACATATGCCACATGTGTTGCTTCACAGGTAGAAACTACCAAATGAAGAGGCGGAATTAATTACATCTTAGAACATTTAATCAGAAACAAGGTGAAACGTAACTCAGTGTAATAACTCGTGTCCAGTTCCGTAGCCACAGTTCATCTCGAGTAAAGACGATCACAGTAACAGCGTCGAGACTGAGTGGAGACGTGCTCCATACTCCAGGAGACCCACCAGGTGGCACCGCTTCCGGGCCGCGACGACTCCAGAGGTATGACTGCTGCATCTGTTGTGGCGCTCCCACTACGAGCACTTTGAAGTGTGCCCCGCTGCTGGCACTGGACCGTTGGCACACAGTGCTCGAGGAGGCGGTGGCCGCGTCTTATCCAGCGACCGCGGTGTATGAGCGCACAGCACAACAATATGCCTTATGAGACAGAAGTCTGTCTCTTACACGAAAGAACGCAGCATATAAATGACGAAGTCTTCTGTTTCTTATATGTAGTACATAAGGAATATGTAAAAATTTGTGACAGAAAGACAGTGCTCTCTTTTAAGTTACACACTTCATACAGCTATAACGATCGAGAAATCACGATAGGCAATAAGTACATTTGTTAAGAATCCAGGCTGAAAATTCTGTTGCTCCAAAAACATTGCAAATGTGCAAATGCAACTAAATGGAAGCACTTGCTTCTTTTCGAGAAAAGATGGGCGACGGGTAGACTCTTTGATCGTCACTGCCAAGCTAAATGTTTCCCCTCTCTCTCTCTCTCTGTTACTCTCCGCTGACTTGAACTTGGTAACAGGAAACAAACTGACTGGTAACAGGAACCAAAACGTACAGGTGTGCAGGTTTTGTCTCAGCACATGATCGCGGCTGGGATAAATACACAAAGAAACTAACAAAATAAAGCAGCCAGGCACGCGGGAAATAACACAGCTGTATTATTCAATAAACAATGAGACTAAAAAAATTTACTGTACAAAACAGGTGATGAATCTTAATGATTCGTGGGATTCGTTAACAGGAAATTTAACCATAATTAAAAGTAGAATCTGTCGCTATAATTAACTAGGTAGTTAGCGAAACAAATATCATTTCTCACCATAATGTAACACTGACACTAAGAACTCTTAAACACATTGCATATCTAATTCCCGAGGTCGAAGTATTGGTAGGTGTTTGGAAAGAGCAATGGCAGGCGTAGCGAGGATGAGACTTCATTTGCAGAGGTGAACTCAAGACGCACAGTAGCTTCTTTACCTGGCTCGCTTGCCGAAAGTTGGCGCCAGCGTCTGCATTTGTGGCAGCTGTAGTTGCAGTGACGTAATAATATCACGACGAGGTTGGTAAAATTAATGATCTATAAACCATAGCTTAATGTGCTGAGGAATACCACACTTACTCCAGTCAACAACACTGGCCAATCATACACATCAGTCTGCATCAGAAGGCCAAGACGGACGCCCTTGGCTAACGGCTCCTCTACCGACCGTCTATCTTCTTTGTCCTTGCTGCATCCCTAAAAAGTTAGGCGCTCGAATTGTGCACTTTTGAAAGTTTCATTGCTACGCGTGCCAAAATAATGGAGGCCAGCAGGGCGGATAATAGAGTAAGCCAACGAACGACGTCGTTGACATTTCGACAGAACACTTCGGGCAAAAGGGAGTTTGTGACACCAGTCGACGGTCGAGTGCATGGTACAGCCAATACATTGGGACTAAGAGTGAAGTAATACACTGAAGCGCCAAAGAAACTGGTATATGCACGCATATTCAAATACAGAGATATCCCAACAGGCACAATAAGGCGAAGCAGTCGCCATCGCCTATATAACACAACAAGTGTGTGGCGAGGTTCTTACATCGGTTACCGCACCTACAACGGCAGGTATCACGAATTAAGTGAGTTTGAACATCGTTCAAAGTCGGTGCACGAGCGACGGGACTCAGCATCTCCTAGGTAGCGAGGAAGTACCGATTTTGCCTTACGGCCATTTCACGGGTGTACCGTGAACATTAAGACTCCGGGAAAACATCAAATCTTCGACATCGCTGCTGCCGGGAAAAGCTCCTGAAAGAACGGGACCAACGAAAACTGAAGAGAATCTTTCAATGTTACGGAAGTGCAACCCTTTCGCAAATTGCTGCAAACTTCAGTGCTGGGCCATCAACAAGTGTCATCAAGTGTCAACAAATGTCAACAAGTGCCATCAACGAAACATCATCGATATCGGCTTTCGGAGCCGAAGGCGCACTCGTGTGCGCTTGATGGCTCCACGACACGAAGCCTTACGCCTCGCCTCGGCCCGTCAAGACCGACATTGGAGTGCTGATGACTGGAAAGGTGTTGCCTGGTCGGACAAGTCTCGTTTCATATTGTATCGAGCGGATGGACGTGTAAGGCTATTGAGACAACCTCATGAATCCATAGACCCTACATGTTATCAGTGGACTGTTCAAGTAGGTGGAGGCCTTGTAATGGTGTGGGGCTTGTGCAGTTGGAGTGATATGGGACCTCTGATACATCTAGATACGACTGTGACAGGTGACACGTACATACACATCCTGTCTGATCACCTGCATCCATTATGTCATTGTTCATTCCAACTGACTTGGGCAGACCCACCAGGACAACTCCAGAATTGCTACAGTGTGGCTCCAGAAACATTCTTCTGAGCTTAAACACTACCGCTGGCCGCCAAACTCCCCAGACATGAACATTATTCACCATATTTGGGATGCCTTGTAACGTGCTGTTCAGAAGAGATCTCCACCCCCTCGTATTCTTACAGATTTGTGGGCAGCCCTGCAGGGTTCATGGTGTCAGTTCCCTCTAACACTATTTCAGACATTAGTCGATTCCATGCCGCGTCGTGTAGCGGCACTTCTGCATGCATCTGGGGAGGGGGTGGGGGGGGGGGGGGCTACACGATATTAGGCAGGTGTACAAGTTTATTTGGCTCTTCAGTGTATTTTGTGACTCGACCCCTCACATGCTAGGGGGAACTCTCTTGTTGCAAATTTAACTGGGCCTAGCAGCCCGTGTTCGGAGCAGAGTGAACTAGGGAAATCGTACAGGACAAATATAATGAAACAAACTCACTTAGTAGGACTACGTCAGAAGCGTAGCTTTGTGAGTATAAATAATCGAAGCTTAGGTGCTCAAAGCATCCAGTCATGCAGCCATTGTCTATATATCTTGAACTGAAGAGAATGAAGGGCTTTTTACTTTTAGAGAAACCACGATCACGATCTGCTCTTGGTGATGGAAATCGGTTGGCAACCTTCCACTGCGTAACTCATGGGGTGCCAGCACGAGGTAAGTCATACCTGTGGTATGATGGCCGCAGCACTTGGGGGAAGTTTCGCTGATGCAGTGAGCTGGTGTCCATCCAGATCCCGTCCCCTGAACAAATTCTGCCGATGGACTGCTAGCTGTCTACGATCCAGCAGGAAAATGTGTGCCCTCGCTCCTATTTTGCCTTTTAGACCACTTCGAACTCCATCCTGGCCTACCCCGAGGGGTAACTGTGTCATTGCTACTCAGTCGGGACATTCTAGCATCGGCTGACGCACCCAAGCGCACAATATGGGAATAACGAGAATGGACAGAAGTTCTTAACCGACACGACTCCGGAGTGCCCTGGTGGCCCGTGCTCGTCTTTGTGACTGGCGACCCACGGGCACCGCGGCAGCAGCAACAGCCATGGCAACAGGCTTCACCGGGCGTGATCGGGTCGTCAGCGCATTCTGAAATACGCGAATGCTCGCACACAGTGCGGCGGCCCTAGTGATGGCCGGAGTGCTGTATAAGGCTGCTTGAATAGACATCTGTCAATATTGCCACTGTTTCATCGCACGTTCCGGCGCTCCCTCGTCGTTTCTCTCGCCCATCGTGACACATAGCGATCTGGAATAGTTCGGGTCCTTAATCCCGTAGAAGAAGACTCGTCTCAACCAAGATCGAATTCGAGCGAAATGCAGGGACAGAATGAGAGTGAGGGAAATTGGGGGCGCAGTTCTGTTGTCTCCGTTTCCAAAAATCAGAAGGCTGTCCAAGTCGGGATGCTACCAACTCTTCACCGCCGATTTCACCAGCACCCACGCGGCCCAAGAGGGATCGTTGCAATTGCATCCAGTTGGCACACTCTATGCGTGGGAATGAAGTAGCCATATTCAGACAAGCAACGTTTGCTTCCCAGTAGCGAACATCATGTGACTTTTCATTAATGACTTAACGAGTAATTCCATTAAAGCAATGCTCGGGTTGCGATGACTCCTGTACCTCTTTTTATTTCTTTTTTTATTTACACGTCTAGTTCCGTAGGAACAAATTGAGAAACAAATCTTCAAGGTCATGGAACGTGTCAGTACACGAAATTACAACGTGACAATAATAACAGATAAAATCAAATCTTAATGAATCCAAAAAGTCAAGCCATAAGTTTAAGTAAATGCCATCAACAATACAACAAGAATCATCTTAATCAAGGAACACCTCGACGGAGTAGAGGGAGTGACCCATGAGGAAAAACTTCAATTTCGATTTGAAAGCGCGTGGATCATTGCAAAGATTTTTTAATTATTGTGGTAGCTTATTTAAAAGGGATGCAGCAGTATACTGCACACCTTTCTGCACAAAGTTAAGGAAATGCAATTCAAATACCGATTGGATTTCTGCCTAGCATTAACTGATAAAAAGCTGCATATTCTTGGGAATAAGCTCATATTGTTAACAAGAAACGACAGCAGAGAATATATATATTAAGAGGGCAATGTCAAAATACCCCAGCAGGGGTCGACAGGTGGTTCGCGAACTTACACCACTTACTGCCCGAACTGCCCGTTTCTGAGCCAAAAACAGCACGTTGCAGGGAATCCCATATATGCCCAATGATGTTCATAGGAAGAGTTACCCCAAAATATAATAGTGTACGACATAAGCGAATGAAAATAAGCAAAGTGGGCTAATTTTCGTGTACTACAATCACTTACTTCACATACCGTTGGAATAGTAAAAATGGCAGCATTAAGTCTTTGGACAAGATCCTGAACGTGGGCTTTTCACGACAGATTACTATCTACCTGACACCTGGAAATTTGAACTGTTCAGTTTCACTAATCATGTGCCCATTCTGTGAAATCAAAACGTCGGGTTTTGGATGTTATTGATAGCTCTCCTTGCTCAATCCAACGAAACTAAAATTCAAAACGCTACCATAGAGTTTCCTTGAATCTAAACTAATTAGCATATCAAAATTTGTGTTATATGACTATCACCCTTTCATTTTTGATAGTTACATGTAACTATTATTTAAGGGAATGGTCTTGATAGGTACTACTACAATGATACTTAGCGGTCGACTTGTAACGCACTGACGTACGCATGCTAGTAGTATTGACCTTCCTGAAGAGCTCTGTTTAAATGATAATCCCATCGGGTTTTAACTTATAAGGGAATGGTCCTGTCCGATATACCGAAGTCGGCCGCTGTGGCCGAGCGGTTCTACGCGCTTCAGTCCGGAACCGCGCTCCTGCTACGGTCGTAGGATCGAATCCTGCCTCGGGCATGGATGTGTGTGATGTCCTTAGGTTAGTTAGGTTTAAGTAGTTCTAAGGCTAGGGGACTGATGATCTCAAATGTTAAGTCCCATAGGGCTTAGAGACATTTGAATGAATTTATGATATGCCGAAACATACCCCGAAATTTTTCATGCAGGAAAAATACACCGAAAGAAATGCAGCGTGAAAAATTTAGTTGCTAAGATGTACTAAAAGTGTGTTTTTAAAATGTTAACACATGAAGTTTAACCACTTAAGCCACACCAAATATGTATCCAATGATAGATTTTGTGATAACTTTCAGTTCATATCGATAAATAATCTGTTGCAGACATGTAATCGTTACGCAAGTGACTATCAGAAAAATGAAAATATTTGTTTCTCAGTGAAGACACCACGGGCTCGTTCCAGGGATACATTAGACGTGTGACATGTTACCCCATGTACGTTGTAAGAAGCAGCACTGTCTTTCACTTTCAGTGGGATGAGCAAAAAACATATCAAACATTTGCATATATGCCATCGTGTTGAGAGTGATGTCAAAAAAATATCGGTCCAATGATGCGTGTTCCTGTTACGCCGCATCAAATGTCGACTTTTTTCATCGAGGACTGGTTGCTGACGCACGGTGTTAGGGTTATCCGTCGCCAAGTACCTCGTCCTCTATGAATTCACACGACCGGAAAGATGAAACCATAATTCATCTCACGATGTAATGGAAAGGGACTATCGAACCATCGTTGATATTGTTGAAAAGCCACGTAGAGTAATCTACACTTTTCTGACTGTCATCGTTCCGTAATTGCTGCGTAACCATCACACGATACGGCCTCAAATTAAGGCTTTTCAGTACCCGTTAGAAACTCCTCCTACTTACATACGCCTTTTGGACCAGTTTATGTGTAGATTTCTTTGGACTCTGAATAATTCTGCCTAGCTTCTGGTGTGCGAACTGAAGGAATTCTTCGTCGATTCGTATTTGGCTCGGATCCGTAGCAATGCCAGTTTTTATACAGAATGTTTATCGCTCTCTTTGCTGACAGTCCTCCACTTGATACCGAAAATTTAGCGAGATCGCTTAATCGAACCTGTTTTCATATATGCTTCCACAATATCGGTTCTTTCTCAAAGTAATTTTGCAGACCGCATTAGAGGCACGTCTAACTTCATTGAAGTAAATTTAGATTCTGACTTAAGAACGCTAACTGTCGATTATTGCAACTGTCCATTGTTCTAGCAGTTTGCTCTTTTTTAAAAGTTGAAATGTTGCATTCTCATTGAAAGGGGTGTCTGGCTACGTTTAACTACGCCACCCCGTATAACCTGTTGCGTACCTAAGTTGCTGCCGGCCGCGGTGGTCTCGCGGTTAAGGCGCTCAGTCCGGAACCGTGCGACTGCTACGGTCGCAGGTTCGAATCCTGCCTCGGGCATGGATGTGTGTGATGTCCTTAGGTTAGTTAGGTTTAAGTAGTTCTAAGTTCTAGGGGACTGATGACCACAGATGTTAAGTCCCATAGCGCTCAGAGCCATTTAGCCTAAGTTGCTGACGGTGTTTTCATTGTGTTGTGTGTCCGAACACAGCCACCAGCTGTTCGAAGTTGTAGAGAGCACTCACCGAGTTTAATACTGAATGTCACACGATTTTAAGACGTTGCTTCTAAACTCTTTTTTCTCTTTGAGTCATCAATCTTCCGACTCTTCTGAAGCGCCACGAATTCCTCAGATATAGCCCACATGTTCTTTGGATACAGGTCATGTGTCTTTAATACAGTGGTTTCCATTGCCTTCTGCATCCTATCGTCGCTTATCATTGCTGATTCTTCCACCTTGTAAGGGCAGTTTCCCACCCCAAGGGCAAAAGAGTGCCTTGAACCTCTGTCCGCTCCTCCGCCCTGTTTGGCAAGGCCATTGGCAGGACGAAGATGACTTCTCATGCCGAAAGTCCGCTTATAAACTTAACCACTATTAAATTCAGCTATCTGACTAGTTGATTATACAGCTCTCTTCTGCGAGCCAGTCTCCAACTCAGACATCCATATAGAGACGGAAAAGTCGCTGACACTTACCGCGGCCGGCGCTAGGAGGCCCTTGCATAGCAACGCGGCCCGCGCTCTCATGTATTCGCAACACGTCCCGTACTGCTCTCAATTACGGAGCCTGACCAGTAATTGGGGCCTGGTGTCGTCCGTGCACAGTCGTCTAGCAGCATGACTCATCACCTGACCAGTCGTGACAACTTGCCGTGCACTGTGTACTTGGATTCTTACCGGTCTGCTGTTTTAGATTTCTAGGCTGTTGTACAGGACATAGAAGAGCTTAACAGGGCTTTGGAAGACTTGTGTTCAAATAAGACACACTGCAAAGACAACATTCCTTCGTAATTTCTAAAATCAGTCGGGGAAGCGGTAATCAAAACTTGACTATTCAAATTGGTTTGTAGAATCTATGACTCTGTAAACGAACCATCAGACGTTCAGAAAAATATCATCCACAAAATCCCGTACATAGCAAGAGCAGCTACGTGCAAGAAACATCACACAAACACCTTAACACCTCATACATGTACGTTACTGACAAGAACAGTAGCTTGCACGGGTCCTGAGATGCTATCTACGAGGGTGAGTCAAATGAAAACCTTAAATTTGTAATAACAAATCGAAATTTCACGCCGTAAGTTGGTAAGCGTGCTACAATCAGCGTGCAGAATGGCCTGTAGGTGGCAGCATAGCGCAGATGCACACATACCGTCACAGTATCAGAATAAAGACGGCCGCCCCAATTGCGACTTGCACCAGGGAAGTACAGCGTTCTGTTATTCAGTTTTGGGTAGTGAAGATGTGAAACCTATTGAAATTCATCGACGAATGAAGGTTCAGTACGGTGATGCATGTTTGGTACAGCAGCAAATCTACGAATGAAGTAGGAAGTTCGCAAATGGTGTGACTACAGTCGAAGATGCTCCCACGTCCAGGTCAGGCACAACGAGTTGTAACTCCACAGAACATTGCAGCAGTTGAAGCCATAGTGAAGGAAAACCGCCGAGTGTCACTGAGTGACATTGCAGCATGTTAACGGATTAGTCATGGGTCAGCACACCTCATTGTGCATGATGTGCTCTAGTTTCAGAAAGTGTCTGCAAGGTGGAGACCACGGCAGCTAACTCGTGAAATGAGAGAACGACGTATTGATGCTTGTGAAGAACTTCTTCGGCGCTTTGAACGAGAAGATGATGGCTTCCTTACAAGAATCGTTACTGGGGACGAAACCTGGGAACACATCCACCAACCGGAAACGAAGAGAGCGAGCAACCCAGACCTTCCCCCAAGTGATTTCCACATGTTTGGACCACTCAAAGACGCAATGGGAGGAAAGAAGTTCCGTTCTGATGAAGCGGTACGCCACACGGTGCATGAGTGGTTGCGCAGACTACCCAAGAATTTTTTTCTAAAGGAATTTATGCACTTTGTAAGCGCTGGAGGACTTGCATTGAGCTTGGGGGAGATTATGTTGAAAATTGATACAGCTTTGTACCACTTCTACACAATAAATAATATTTAAAAAAATATTTAAGGTTTTCATTTGACTCACCCTCGTAATATCGTGTCGGAACTTGCACCCCCTTTTGCCCGGCGTAGGGTGACATCTCGACGTGGTATCGATCCAACAACTCCGCGCAGGAATAGTGAGTCGCGCTGCACCTATAGTCGTCCGTAATTGCGAAAGTGTTGCCAAACCAAGATTTTGTGCAGGCACTGACCACTCGATTATGTCCCTTACATGTTCGATGGGGTTCACGTCGGACGATCAGGGTGGCCAAATCATTCGCTCGAGTTGTCCAGGACATTCTTCAAATCAGTCGTGAATAATTGTGGCCTGGTGATATGACGCATTGTCAACCATAAAAATTCCATCGTTGTCTGGGAACATGAAGTCCATGAAGGGCTGCAGATGGTTTTCAAGTAGCCGATCACATCCATTTTCAATCAATTATCGGTTCAGTTGTGCCAGAGAACCCAGTCCACTCCATGTAAACGCAGCCCACACAATTATGATGCAACCACCAGCTTGCACAGTACCTTGTTTACAGCTTGGTTCCATGGCTTCGTGGGGTCTGCGTCATACTCGAACCCTACCATCAACTCTTACCAAATGAAATCGGGAATTATCTGACTAGGCGACGGTTTTCCAGTCACCTAGGATCGATATGGCCACGAACTCAGGAGAGTTGCTGCAGGCGATACCGTGCTGTCAGCAATGGCTCTCGCGTTGGTCATAGACCATTAACACCAAATTTCTCCTCACTGTCCTAGCGGATACGTTCACCGTACATCGCATATTGATTGAAGCGTTTGTTTCACGCATTGTTGCTTGTCCGTTTGCACTGCAACTCTACGCAAACGCCGCTCCTCTCGGTCGTTAAGTGAAGGCTATCGCACACTGAGTTGTCCGTGGAGTGAGGTAATGCCAGAAATTTGGCATTACCAACACACTCTTGGCACTGCGGATCCCTGAATATAACATTCCCTAACGATTTCCGAAATGGAATGTCCCATATTTCTAGCTCCAACTACCATTACGCGTTCAGAGTCTGCTAACTCTCATCACGCGGCCATAATCGCATTGAAAACCTTTTCACATGAACCACCTGAGTACAAATGACAGCTCCGTCAGCGCACTGCCAATTTACACCATTGGCACACGATTCGTATCTGTACATGTACACATCGCTGTCCCATGTTTTTTGTCACCTCAGTGTTCAGAAGAGCGGAACACAATGTCAATATGATATTGGCTGACAATCAGCTTGGCTTTTGGAAAACTGAAGGTGACCGAGGCCCATTTTTGATTTTGCGCTTAATAATGGAAGCAAGATTAAGAACAAGTAATGTTGATACGTATTGTCGATCTAGAAAGAGCGTTCGACGATATAAAATGGATCAAGATGTTCGAATTTCTTAGGAAATACACGAGTATTAGACAATATGTACAAGAGACAAGAACGAACAATCAGAATGGAATACAAAGAACAAAGTGCTTGGAATAGAAAGTGTATAAGCCATGGATGAAGGCTTTCGCCTCTAGTGTTCAACCCATAAATCGAAAAAGCAGTGACAGAAATAAGAGGAAGGTTTAGGAGAGGGATAAGAATTCAAGGAGAAAGGATATCGACAATGAGATTCGCTGATGACAAAGCTACGCCTCGTGAAAGGGATCAACAATTCGAGGACTTGTTGAACGGAAAGAGCACAGAAAACCTAATAAAAAAAGTTAATCTATATTGCTACATGTGTTTACTTTTCTGACAACAGATTGCAGTCATAGAAAGACCATCTTCAAACCAGTACGTAATTTTACTGGTTACCCGTGGGGCTAGTAAGCGGAGCTGTTGCAGGTGCAACGAGTCACGAGTCGGCAGCTGCAAGACTGTGAGGAAACTGGAGAGGTAGAGAACCTAAGTCTTTCAAATGGTTCAGACGTCTCTAAGCTCTTTGGGACCTAACATCTGAGGTCATCAGCCCCCTAGACTTAGAACTACTTAAAGCTAACTAACCTAAGGACATCACACACATCCATGCCTGAGGCAGGATTTGAACCTGCGACGGTAGCGGTCGCGTGGTTTCGGACTGAAGCGCCTAGAACCGCTTAGTCAGCACAGAATTCTTGGAAATTTGGTGCTACAGATGGATGGTGAAAATCGATAGACTGTTACGAGATCATGAGGTTCTCTGGAGAATTGAGGAGGATAGGAACATGTGGGAACCTTGACAAGTATATGGCACAGGATGTTAGAGCATGTGTGAAGACAATAAGGAATAGCTTCCTTGGCAGTTCAGGGAACTGCAGAGGGTGAAAACGGTATGGGAGGACATAGATTGGAATACATCCATCAAAGTATCGAGTGCTGATATGAGATGAAAAGATTAGCACAACAGACGAATTCGTGTTGGGCTGCATCAAACATTTCAGAAGACCGATGACATTTCCCTCCCCCCCCCCCCCCCTCACCATCTCTCACCAAACTAAAAGGACGACTTGCCTTCTGGCAAAACTATCTTGTTATGTTTTCGCTCTAGTAGACTTTGACCCGGCACCGAGAAGATAGGAACTGCTTCCTGTGCTTTAGTGTGACACAATTTAATTTTGAGAATAAATCACGTTTGTCGTCAAATATATGACGACTACTTTAACTTCATTCATTAATTTATTCATTACAAGTACTATCGAAATGTAATTCAACAGGGCCGAACTCGGTGACCGTGCGGTTCTAGGCGTTACAGTCCGGAACCGCGGGACTGCTACGGTCGCAGGTTCGAATCCTGCCTCGGGAATGGATGTGTGTAATGTCCTTAGGTTAGTTAGGTTTAAGTAGTTCTAAGTTCTAGGGGACTGATAACCTAAGATGTTAAGTCCCATAGTGCTCAGAGCCATTTGTATTTCAACATTTTGTAGCACAAGGCACAAAGATTGGTGGTTTTGAAAAACGCCCCAAAACTCTAGGACGGCTTCCAGAGAGCTATTGAAGAAGGACACTTCCGGAGAGATGAAAGCACTGCGCAGAAAATATTTTGGATGGTGAGAATAAATATTGGGTTCAACATCTCGTCGACATCGAGGTCTTCAGAGGCGGAGCACGAGCCCGGATTGCGTCAAGGATGCCCTTTCGAAGGAACCATCCTGGCATTTGCCTGGAGTTATTTCAGGAAATAACGGATGGCTGAAAGCGGACTTGCACTACCGAATGCGAATCCGAACTATAATGGAACACCACTCTGGGGAGAATAACTCAATCAAAACAGCTACCCTCAGAGCAGTGGCGGATACATATGGGAGGCAGCCTGGATTGCCACCCTCGCCGCCCCCGCCAGTCAGCCCGCACGCTATTCGTTCGCTTTTTTCGTCATTCGACTCGAGTCAATCAAGTTATCGAGTAGATGTACTTTCCTATGTAGCACACGTGTCCGCGTCAGCGTATTTTATACGATTCTGTTTGGCGCATAGATAGCTAACACATATCTAAGAGAAAAGGCGTTGCCATTCAAGTGATCTCGATACGTTATTCTGTCTGGCATTTTTCTTGTACAGAGAACCTTCGACACGTAGCGTTATAAATACATTGACTTAATGGCTTAGCTCTGTTGAACACTCACCCTGAGATTGATTGTCCTATTGACGATGTATTTAACCAATTTGCTAGGAAGAATAGGCGCATAGAATTCATCATTTAAGGAAGAGAAACACAGTTGTAACTTTTTATATCGTAAGACAGCATTGTCTTTTATATGTGTTTAATCAGTTTAAATAAAACTTTCTTAAATATTGCATGTGTCTTGATTATTTTTTATTACGGTAAAAGTAAAGGCAGCTCAAGATATCTTAAGCGCCCCCTTCGTTAAGGTTTTTATGTATCCGCCACTGTCTGGGAGTAGGCAACAAAGAAGAGTGTACCGTTAAGATGCATTTTGCATCTTCCACACGGATAACGGTTAGAAACACAGTATCCTGTTGCTTCTGTCATCAGTGGGTATAGATATAGATAAAGCATGAAGACAGAGGCAAGTAGATAGTAAATAACAACAAAGGGCAAGACGAATTTCTAAGCAGGAGTGCCACCGCGGCCTCAAGGTTTGTGGTCGGGCAGTGCCCGCATATTACAAGGTGCCCATCTTCAGTCAGTTTATCTCTTTCACTGTGCCGACTGTCTCAATTTCCACGCTGTCTTCAGCATGTATTTACCGGCAGATAAACAGCAGCTATGTTATATTCACATCTAGCAACTCACCCCAACACATATAGCTCGCGACAGTCAAGTAGCTATACTGAACAAAAAATTTTCACTACGCAGCTTAGTGTGAGCTGAGCTGGAACTTCCTGGCTGTCTAAAACTGTGTGCCGGAGTGTGACTCTTTGTCTTTCATGGCCAATTTCTAAGCCATGGTAGAGAAAGTGGTACGGGCGGAAGTAAACCTCTGAGGGCTGCACAGGGGCTTGTGCTTGGATAGCTCAGCGGACAGTTTGTATACTTACAAACCGCGACAAAGAGCCTAGAGGAAGCGGCGAGTGTAGTAATTTAGTACGAAAATGGACTGTGTAAGATACTTTTGAAAAGCGCTTGAAGTTGAACGTTTTTGGAGAGAAGTGGTCAAACTCGATCCTCAGAAATTGAATGGTTTTCGTCTTTTAATAACTGCAAGCACCTTCCTTCTTTCTTTTAGTTGCCAGTGTCGTATACGTGGAGCTTATCAACGAAGATTGCCATGACCGATTCATTCAGTCGTCAGGCGGGAATTCTGAGTTTCTTCACTCCGATGGCAATGTAGGCAGTGTCCTGGTGGAACCGACGGGCATTGGAATAAGAACGGTGCGTGCGTCAGAACTACCATTTCAGGTGACTGCAAAACAAGTAACGTCAGAGTTACAGATATACGGGAAGATCCTCGCCCTACGGAAGAAAAGTGGATGAGTTTTGAGACACAGCCTATTCTCAACGGTGTACGTCAAGTCGGAATTGGTCTCCAGAAAGACGTCCCTCTTATGGTCACGTTTTTGCCTGCTGTGCGATCGTTATCTATGAAGGGTAACATCGCTTATACTCCGATTATGGCAAGAAAGATCACGTGTGATCAGAATGCCTGCAACGGCGAACTGCGCAACTGCTGGTGGGAGAAAGCGTTGAAGCGCACAAATCCGGAGCGTGGCCTCTACATCCTCCGCACAGGTGTCTACCAATGAACGACGGGAAACAGCAGCGTGGCAGGATGGGCCAGCAGTCATCCCACAAGTGAGAACGGTGGAAGACGCTCCAAGCCCGTTACCTCTGCGCGTGATGATCCAATACGAACGGAAGGGATTGGTGTGGACACTGACGTTACGCACGAGATAGGAGGAGAATGACAAACTGCAGTCATGGGACAGTATCAAACATCGAATACGGAGGAAGCACACACGCGTCGCACCAACAAAAGACGCGCAAGAAACAACGTTCGCGTCCCCTGATGCCAACTAATTCGCCCATGTGGAGCAAAGGCCAAACAAATTGCACAGATGCAGCAGAGCACTTCGGCGACGGATCATCCACAAGAACAGGGACCCATACACCAAGAGATGACCTGGGATCAGTGTGGCTGTGGTGCGACACCCATGGAAGTGGGTACGGCGCGACACCCAACCCAGTGGGCGGTCCAGATCAACGGAATACGTCCTTGCACCCAGCCACTCCTGGCTATACCGCTGTGAATTGGGCGGATGATGTTGAACGTCACAACCGGGACGCAGGAACGAAGGAAAGACCGACGGCAACACAGGTCGTGGACGAAATCAAAGGTATCGCGGACAGTGGGATAAAGGAAGGTGCAAGTCAAACAGCTGCCATCTTGGAGAGAGAACGGTGGATTGAGCCGCAGAACATATGGAGTTGTCCGGAATGAGTCCCCAACAATCATACCGAATAGCGACAGTAAACATCAATAAAATCTAAAGTGGGCATAAATAACAGCGACATGTTATGGGCTGCCGATGCCGGCATTGCCTAGTTACAAGAGGTGAGGGAGGCATATCTCCGCTAATATCTCTCCAAGTACCGCACAAGAGTTGCTCATTGCAATTATGACCAAAGGGGGTATCGAAGTTGCGTACATCGAGCTATCTACCTTCGGTGACAGGAACAGCACTTACTCTCGCCGCCGTCCGGATCATCAGTGGATACGCCCCATCTGTCTCGAGCAACAAACGGGACCGGTCCGAATTCTATGGGACTGAGATGATGACCCTTTTCACCTTGTTTTTGGAAGTGAATTCAACTGCTTACTGTCACCATGCAATCAGACGTCGAAAAACGATACCTGCCATCGTAAGTGACATGGCCCTGTTGGATATACTAATACATAAACTGTAGCTATACTTTTTAACCTGCATTCGATAGCTCTTGAGAAAACACAGTTACATAGCGTTTGTTTGATGTGAATCCTCTCGTAAATTAAACGAGATTTGTCCTTGAATGTGTAAATATGATGGCCGGGAACGGCATTTGCGGTGCAAACACCGCCAAGCTGGTGTCTCGGACCAGGCTGCGTTGCTGTGTACCGTAAGATAGGCCTGCGCTACGAGAATAAAACTGTTTTACCCTTGGACCAACTTACTACTTAGAAGCAGCTTCACCTACGAATATTGGGGAACACAACATAAGCTAATATCTCGCGTATCACAAAGCGCTTAGGAAAACTTTCACATTTGTGCATCGTCCATGATTTACGTGAGATTAAACAGAGAAATCAACTGTACATTTTAAAAAGGTCTTGAACGCTGCAAAAAGCAACTACTGTATTAGACATTAGACACACCGTCAGGTGGCTTGCGGAGTATGGATGTAGATGTAGATGTAGATGCGATGTCGATACTCCACGGGAGCCGCCGCCCCATTTTCATGGCATGTCTTCTTGTAATGTCGTTTAGGTAACCTTATCTGTTCGTCTCCTTGTGTGTATGTATCAAATTTATCTCCCGTGATGAATAATCCAGCTACGGGGCGGATCGAGGAAGACGCTCCGCAAGACGTTCGGAAAGTATTGACTGTACTTAGGGGATTTTTTTTCTTCACAGTAGCACAATGATAATCGTTTAAATAGCTCCAAAAATCCGCGAGTTCTATGACACCACCTCCAAATAAATAATAAATCGCGTGACCTCTGATCTGCGTAACAGAGTTTTGTTTCGTCCTCGGGTAATAAACAGCGTCCGGATGGAGGAGAGCGCGTGAATCGACATAAGAAAACGAAATTCGTAAAAAGAGAGCCAAATTTGACGCACAAACTAGCAGATCTTTTCCGCCCGCCTACGATGCACCCGGTGTTCGTCTGTACCCAGGTCGTTGCATTTCACACATTAAGGCGAATCTGTAAAGTGGAGTCTCTATCGAGTAATTTGTTTTCTGTTCACCGTCAAATACGAGGTCGAACGTACACCTGAATCGAGCATTACAGTATTGACAGTGCGCCATACCATGTTCCAACGCACGGTAGGCGACCGGCGACGAAGCAGTGTGCGATAAATGTCGCTGGTCGTTGGTAAGCGAGAGACGTAGCAAAACTACAAATAAAACCTCCCAAAGTAGGTAAAGGGCGCCGGTGTCTCGGTAAGTGCCACAGGAGGGTCAAGTGAATATGGTGCCTGATACTCCAACAGTAGGCCAGTGAGGCTTGTCGGGCTTCGTCGCCAAAGCTTGAGGTGCATACTAACGTATAAAGATACTGCTCGATCATGAACACTGACAAGGCCAAGTCTGCCTCGTTCTTTAAGAACAGTGAGGGATTCATATCGAACCTTAAATATTATTCCAGTGCTAACAACGGAACCGAATGCCGCCATGATGCTCTGAGCTGTGTGTTTAAGCATCGATAGTGTTTGCGCTACACGCGGTATTGGTGATGCCTGATAGACGTTAACAAATTCCGTCCGTCGATGAATTCCAATGTACGAAGACGATGATTCGCAATTTGAAACTCCACCAACTCACCTGCCAGAGATCTCCAACCAGCGGCTCAGAGATACTCTTTTTCTGTACTCCGTAGTTCTGGTGTTACTTTTAATTACCGTTTACACGTGTTCTGCTGGACGACAGCACACAGCTCGAACTAAATCGGTGTTTTGATCGCCACTTTGTCGACACACGAAATTTGGTACCAATCAGGAGGTTTGGGTGTTAGTTAACGGACTTTTGACAGGACCAATACAGATACAGTGCTCTGTCAGACAGGGGTGTCCCCTCTCCATGGGCCTGTCTGCAAACGTGCCTGAGCCGGTATTGATGCAACTGCACAAAATGTTACGGCGTTTCAATGTATGTGGAGATATATTTGTGTACCGGGCGTACGCGGATGATTTCCTATCAGGACAATGACACACACAGATTTCCATGGCACTAGCACTGATAGAGAGATATGGAGAATCGGTTGGTGCACATAT
This sequence comes from Schistocerca piceifrons, assembly GCF_021461385.2. Lineage (NCBI taxonomy): Eukaryota > Metazoa > Arthropoda > Insecta > Orthoptera > Acrididae > Schistocerca > Schistocerca piceifrons. The sequence goes on along the minus strand of NC_060145.1, from coordinate 309,144,970 downwards.
GAACAGACGAAAATCGGGCATCGTGAACATTGGTCGTGGATTAGCGCCGCAATCTCTTGGTAGCATTAGAGTAGTCACTGAGAAGAAATGTTTGGGGATGCTGTAAACTAAGACAACACTCAGTACGATCGCTCTCAACTACAAACATTTCTTGAACAAATATCCGCGCGTGTATCCGCCTACAGTCGTTGCGATCCCTAGATGTGCTGCAAAAGATCGACTTAATTAACGTGTACTTGACGTAGAAGATTATATACGACATTGGGAAAGAATCTTTCCAATGCCGGAACGGCAGCGTACAGTCTCCGGACAGCCTTCGTACATTACGTGAATCTCTTCAAAATAAGCTACGCAACGCTAACTCTCCCGGTGATGGGTGGCGGCCTAGGACTGACCAATGTGTACGTCAAGTCTTAGACGTTATTAGTGGTACTGACATTATGGCAATTGAAACGCGACCACAACCGTCTGATCTCATTTCTCTCCACGGAAATTGTGTCACCCAACCTGGACCCACCGTTACATATTCATCACATTCCATAGCATTGTCCCACTGCAGTACTATTAGAATACATTTACCCAAGGAGGAGGATGCGTGTTGACACTCTGTCCGCTGTTCGCAGGACTTACTGCACCCTCACCTTGCGATAGTGACGTAACATCCTGGAAAGCAAATACCTTACTGTTGATTGGAGTACAGTGTGGTGTGATATGCAACCCCCCTCCCTTCCCTCCCCCCCCCCCCTCCCACACTTATGGATAAAGGGGGCAGACTACGTGCTACTACCACGTAAACGGAAAACATCTGATGCAATCACGTCTGCACAGCACCCACCTCTCGTTGCACCAGATTTTCCACATAGATGTTGCAGACATTTACCGATTGGCTTGCGCAGCGGCAAAGGAAGTGTGGCAATTGCTCTGTTCATCCAACGCACCGCGCCTCATGCGATTTCTACGACATCGTTACACTACCATGAAGATATCCTGTACCCGACAATGATGAGAGATGCAGTGCACTGGCTAAATATTGTCACCATGAATCATGTATTAAGCACTGCAGAACATGGTGTTGGTGATTATTGAACATTGCCGGCCGCGGTGGTCTAGCGGTTCTAGGCGCTCAGTCCGGAACCGGGGGACTGCTGCGGTCGCAGGTTCGAATCCTGCCTCGGGCATGGATGTGTGTGATGTCCTTAGGTTAGTTAGGTTTAAGTAGTTCCAAGTTCTAGGGGACTGATGACCATGGATGTTAAGTCCCATAGTGCTCAGAGCCAGTTGAACCAGTTGATTATTGAACATTCCTGGAGAGCCAACATTCGATACCGATGCGAGCTGCGACAAAAATTTTGTACATTTACTTTTGAATGTGTATGAAGACTTTCTGGTGATCCTTCGGCGACGGGCATGAGGGGACTGCTGTGGGTCCGGACAGTCTTTTACATTCTGTCTCCAGTGTACAGTCCTAATGCATCGACTGCACACAGACCAGCGCAGTGCCGCAAACAGCATAAAAAAAGCGCCAATGGAAAGAGCGGGCAGCGCCACCCCACAAGGAAGACAGAGTTCAGCGCCCCCTATCGACTGATTGAACCAGCCGCACATCGCTGGTCGGCAGATCACTGCGTACAAACAAACCACCGCGCCGTGGACAGAGTAAACAAGTGTCAACTTGTGTGTGTGCTGTGAAATTATGTCCTCGTTGCATGCATAAAAGACAAAATTACCCTTTATGGAATGCGACTTGCGTTGCTTGTGGAAAGCCAGGTCATGTACTGACAGCGTGATTCCAACAGAATAATAATTCTACCCATGTTTGCTCTTGTAAGTGTGGAGCACCTTCTCACTGAGGGAATGTAATTTTTTTTCCTAAACCAGGTACCATCACTAGTACTGACCAAATTCTGGGTGTGCCTTCACATCACCCCCTAGTGCTGTGCATAGACAGTCAGACAAACTGTTTGTGATCGTAATCAGTGCCAGATGATGTGTGCTACCTCAGTTACACACTGGATCTTCTTATACATTACTTAATCGTGCGACTTACGAACCGTTGGAATCGCCATAGTTGACAAAAAGTTGCACGCACCTTACTGCATGTAACGGTCAGGACATTCCAGTGTCTGTACTTCTAGTCTGCCTGTCACATTCCAGTCTCACACGAGAACAATGACATTTACCATTTTATGTTTGTGAGAGTGTGAAAATAATTTAGGGTTAGATTCATTTGATCTGTTTGGTCTTCGTATTCAATGTACTCTCTACTTCTGCTTTCAATCCAAAACGATCCTACCAGGAAATGTTTCTTGCCTTGTAATGATCATCTGTAGGTAAATTGTAGGCTAAAAGCTTGTTCCGTCACTAGGCGTCACATGTCCATTGCAACTGGAAGGTCCGTGCGAATAGAGCCGTTGCTGTGGCAGCACGGCAGGTTGAGGGGGTTGCTAAAATGAATCACTTTAGAGGCACAGACGCCATAGTGTTTACGGCAAGTAGAAGGCAAAACAGCAGAATCGCTCTGTGTTTAACTATAGTAACTTACACTGCTGTATATCTTTGTGTGACTGCTTTTGAGCAGATGCATTAAATTGGTTTACAGATTTACGTGACGATGATCAATGAATTAAATTGGTTTCATCTAACCATAGTTTACCTATTGAGCAATATACTGATCGACATATGTCAAGCATAGTGGTAATTCTGATTAGTCCACAGTGTTTAACCCTTATGCGCTGCTGGCTCTGTTCGCTAATATTCAATTTCCTGTGTGTTCCATTGGATAATTTCATTTGATTCTCGACTTCCATTTGCATTCAGTTTAATATGGTAAATTTATTCACCGCTTTTCATATTTTAATTATTAATGAGTACTGTATATTTTGTGCAGTGGCAGTCTGTTAGCTTTTCTTCGTAATAGTGTAAATTTGTTATCTAATTTTAAAACTGGTTAAAATGGCTCTGAGCACTATGGGACTCAACTCCTGAGGTCATCAGTCCTCTAGAACTTAGACCTACTTAAACCTAACTAACCTAAGGACATCACACACATCCATGCCCGAGGCAGGATTCGAACCTGCGACCGTAGCGGTCTCGCGGTTCCAGACTGCAGCGCCTAGAACCGCACGGCCACTCCAGCCGGCATCTAATTTTAATATATGTGATCACTACCGCTTTTATTCTTTGGGGCTGTACAGACATGATAGGCGTGCATTACTCATTGTTTCTGGTATTCGGCTTTTATTAAGGAAACATGATCTTCCCAAAAAATTCTTGTTGTTGTTTTGGCTATCCAGATGATTATTTCTAAAATGTATCAGTTCACTCACAGCTGAAGCCAGTCCTGCCGATCCCATTAGCACCATGACACTCCTGGCGATCCTGCCAGAATATCTTTCCTACTTTCTCCTGGTCATTTGTTGTTACACTTACAGCCTCATTGGCAGTTGTGATTATTTTTATGTGTTACCCAGTCAGTGTAAGCTTTCGAGTTGTATCCCCATTCTTACATTAGGTTAGTGCTAATATAACAACATATCCCCGTAAGTTCAATAAACACAACAAAAACACATAACAGAGAACTTATTTATCAATAATATATTTTCCTTCACGGTTTGCAACAGTCTGACGCTGCTGGAGTAGCTTTTCCACTCCGAGACTGTCGAAATCACATGGTTTTGAGGGGATGACCACGTCGAGCCACTTTCGGAATTCCTTGAAGGTTGTTCGATAGAGAACGGAAAAGGTGGAAACTTGAGGGTAAGTAGGGTGGGTGCGGACTGACTTGCAAAACCAGCTCCTGTACAGTGTTTTTTGCCAGTCTATCAGAATTCGCGTGGGCGTTATCGTGAAGTGGAATCATATGACGCAGTCTTCCCGCTCGTTGTTATTGGACTGCGTCTGCAAGATGTCCCAGTTGTTGACAATAAATGTCAGCAGTGATGGTTACACCTCGAGGAAGCAATTCTTGTACATCACACCGTTGCTCTCCCGCAGATGCGAAAAAAAGTCTCTTGTGGATGGTGGACGCGCGCAGGTCTTTGTATGAGCAGTTGCTGCTTTTTTTTGGGGTCAGCCATTCGTTTTTTTTCATTATGCCGAGCGAGGTGGCGCAACGGTTAGCACACTGGACTCGCATTCGGGAGGACGACGGTTCAAACCGGTCTCCGGCCATCCTGATTTAGGTTTTCCGTGATTTCCCTAAATCGTTTCAGGTAAATGCCAGGCTGGTTCCTTTGAAAGGGCACGGCCGGTTTCCTTACCCATCCTTCCGTAATCCAAGCTTGTGCTCCGTCTCTAATGACCTCGTTGTCGACGGGACGTTAAACACTAATCTCCTCCTCCTCCTTTTCCTTATGTTAGCATAAAGACGCAATTTGTCGTCACCCGTAACGATAAAGGAAAGGAATGGTTGGTGCTGTTTACAAGCCACTGGATGACGTGCAGGTAAGTATAGCCACCTGTTTTGGTTTTTTTTTTTATTATTCTGGTTACAGCTTGCTGTACCCATACAACCAATTTTTCAACCTTCCTCATTGCAGGTAAAATTCGGACGATGGTAAAGTGATCACAGTTCATCATCACTAAATTTGCCAGTTCTCGAATACGATGACGTCGATCATTGTGTAATAATGTGTTTGAAAGATGATCGTCAAACTCCCAAGATCTTCCTGAAAGTGGAGAGTCACTTACGTAGGAATATTCCTTCTCAAATCTAGAAAACCGTTTTCCTGCCATGCTCTGTCCAACGACATTATCCCCATAAACGGCGCAAATGGTCCTGGCTGCTGCTGTTTACCACTTGATTGAATACGTTGGAAACGTTCCGATTCCTCTACTTGGCGCTCCATTTTCTAGCCTCGGCAGCTCCACTCACTATCTCCAAATGACAACACGGTAATATGTAAACTCAAATAATAGCTGTGAACTACAAATGAAAATTTACAATCGATCAATAAACCCATAGCAACCGGAATACCAACATGCAAAACAAATGCGCTACAAACGTATGCACCAACCAAACATAAAGGATGAGCTAATGCAGGCTTACAGTTCTGTGGAGCTTCATCTTCGTGCCACACTACTGTGTAAAATAGCCAAACAACTTAAAAATAAATGTTTTTGGACGCGGACAAGCAGGATCATATTGCAGCTCCCTCCCCTCCCCATCGTGCAGTTCGGTCGCACACGACAACATCTTCATAGTCTTTCTTTTCCGCTCGTAGAAAACTCCAGAGGAAAGCCCTCCAAGTTGGCCTAACTGAGAGAAAAGGCGCCGGCGGAGAGGGACGGTTCGGATAGCTGCAAACGGATTAGAGGCAGCCGCCGAAACGCTCCACGATGAAAACGCACCGCCTCGCCGCGCCCGGCGCAGCCCGAAGAGGCGTCGTAATAAAGAAGGCCGCCCTGCGCGCAGAATGCCACTAGTCTGCCCGGCCTGGCGTTAGACGCTCCCTCCCGCTCCCCCTCCCCCCTTCCAACTACTCCATTCACCGTCCTCTTTTTGGGTTCCCCTTTCACGCCCCGAGGTCTCAGATGCGGAACTCAAAAGAGCCAGCACCCGCCAGCCGCGGTTGTTGCCGGAGATAAAGCAGCCCTAAACTGCCACCCCCTACTACTCCCTTCACCCTTCAGCCCTCCCTCCAATGGTGGCTGTTAATTAGGGCGCCCTAGCCGTGTCCTGCACGCGACAGCGCAGAGGTTTTAATTTATCGCTCGTATCTACAGGCCAGCTCCCCTCTCTCGCAGAGACCGCATCGAATTTACGCCAAGAAATCCCCATCCCTCCCTACACCTCGCACTGCCACGTCGCCCGAACACCTGAACTGTCACACATGCAGGTACACAACATACAAAGCAACATTTTGATTTTTGTCTGGGACAGTGCCGGAGAAAAAAATTCAAATTGTTATGTGAAAACGTTTTACAGACTCACAAAAATTTTATTTGATTTACTTAAATTATTTAATAAAAATACATCTTTCGCTAGCACAGACCTCATATTCAGCCTAGTATGGCAGCACAAAAACAACGAAAGTATACATAGATATTAAAACTGTTCTGTACCGTCTTGGCATGGGGAAAGAGGAGGATAACTTAATTAGAGGCAGTATGTACCTCGTTTGTTAGCCCTCTGTTCACATAATTTTTAGGGTTTCGTACCTCAACCGGTATAAAAAAGAACCCTTGTAGAATCACTTTGTTGGCCGGCCGCTGATGGCCGAGCGGTTCTAGGCGCTTCCGTCTGGAACCGCGCGACCGCTATGGTCGCAGGTTCGAATCCTGCCTCGGGCGTGGATGTGTGTGGTGTCCTTAGGTTAGTTAGGTTTAAGTAGTTCTAAGTTCTAGGGGACTGATGACCTGAGATGTTAAGTCCCACAGTGCTCAGAGCCATTCACTTTGTTGTCCATCACCCTGCCTGCTTGTTTGTCCGACTGTTCAAGCCAATTTTTCTCAGAAACATATTCAGCTATCAAATTGAAATTTGTGTAAAATACTAAGGTCAGTGGTCTCTTAGGGAAGCGAAAAATGTGAGCTTCTAAATCAGTGTAATCAAAAGATACAGTTATTTGTCACATGTATTAAGATATTCGAAGACTCACTCATCAAAACCTATAGGTGCCTAGAAACCGAGAGCTTGTGGTGAGATCCAATCTCGGTCGGACCATACAGTGTTCATTTTAAGGGGACCTGGTCGTGAACGGGATGCATTTTTATACCTCTCTCTCAGTGCACATGACTCTTGATCTACAATGCGGAAGAAGTTGTGGTTTTTTGCCAACAGTGAATGACATTAACTCAACCTGTGAAAGGAAATTTATTGAAATATTTGTTATAGTTTAAGATTTACAGTATTTTGCCTAATAGATGTTTTTATTATACACGTTCCCATTCTGGTACCATTTTCTGGTCCATCATCAGCCTAATAGCATTCAAACTGAGGCAAGCTGCTGTCAACATTCGTAGGAACACATGATGCCTCTCATTTTCTAGTTTGGAGTATATCTGTGGAAATAGAAAAACACTTATTGTACCACATTACTATTTTGTCTAAAATATACCGTTAAAATTATATACAGAGTGACAAACATAGATTATTTATGCGATGTATTAGGCATAATACATACTATCCCATTCATCACTTGAGAGAAATTTGGTGAACATAAATAAAACCATTGTGAAGTTATATGTACGTAATGTTTTGAAAATGTAGTTTCGAGAAAATGAGAAAAGAATGTTCACAGTGTTTTTGACTCACCGTATGCCTCTTTCAGAACATTCCAGCAGCATAATCTTGCTGGCCATCTGCTTCTTTAACCTCTGTAGACTTCTTCAGGAGCCGTTTCCTTACTCTGAACTCTTTAGTGGTGGCTTCCACAGCCTTTTCAGCTTCAACTAGTCGCTGACGATCTATGACAGTCAGAGCAGCTATCATATTATTTGATGGCTGGATGCCTAATTTGTCCATTACTGTTGTCTTGCTGATCCAACAAACACTGTATTTGGTACTCGTTGCCACACACAGCTGTTGAAACTCTCATTAGGGTTTTGTGTACGGTCTTGTAGACATTTGCTAAGTAATTTTGTATCTGCAAGCTCCCTGCATATTGGCTTTATTGTTTCCATGACTGTGGCGGGCAAGCAATGTTTATGGTGATATTCCTTGCCTGTCGCATGAGTGTGGCTGGTTTGCAGAAATTTGCTCAAACAGCATTTAAGACCAATTCATCAATTGAAAAGTAGATTAAAAATATATTTTTCGAATCGGGATAAAATTGTCTTTCAGATGGTGACAAAAAAATATTTTCAAAAATTTAAGTCACTTCAAATCCAGGTCCCCTTAACATAGTTTCCACCTCTGAGCGAAATCAGGAGTAGTCAGAAACAACAAGTGGTTTCAATCCGAAGTAAAACTGTAGGTCCACTTTTTCCGGTTGGATAAGTGGGCCTATGTAGCGTCCAACAGATCACTACCAGATCACTGAGCGACACGAAATTACTATTATAATATTATATAATTATAGAATACGTAATTATAATTATATAATACATAATTAAGTTTGTACAGAAGCCCAGCGCGAGAGGATGACTCCAGCATATGCCATGAGAAAAAATAACAACTTTAATGTCTACGTGTACCTTCGTTATATGTTTTTAAATTACTAGACTAATCTGAAGGTGAAATCCGTACCTTGAAACAGGTTGCTTCATCAAATAATTTCCTTAAATCAACTAAAATTTGCGACTGGTGGCTGTCTCTGAAAAACTTTCGCATATTTTTCAGACAGCCATGACTGATCTAGGGTGAATTTGGTGTCCAGCAAGTTAACTCTCCTGATGACAAGGCGAGACTCGAACCAAAATTGCTCTGCGAGCAAGACAGTGAAAGCGTCGAACTTATCATCGTCGGGGAAGACATGTAGCATGAAGGGATTCAAGGGTTGGGGGTTGGGTTGCCTGGGGAAGGAGACCAGACAGCGAGGTCATCGGTCTCGTCGGATTAGGGAAGGATGGGTATGGAAGTCTGCCTTGCCCTTTCAAAGGAACCATCCCGGCATTTGCCTGGAGTGATTTAGGGAAATCACGGAAAACCTAAATCAGGATGACGGACGCGGGATTGAACCGTCGTCCTCCCGAATGCGAGTCCGGTGTCTAACCACTGCGCCACCCCGCTCGGTAAGGGATTCAAGGGATCCGCAATAAAGTTCACCTAACCCGCAACTGTAATGGTGGCTTCGATTACTACAACAGGTTCAATGGAAGGCCAAGTGAATGCTCCCCCATAACATGAAATTGCACCTACCGGCCACACGTCGGTGACGCATTGCCGTTCGCCTAGGGACAGAGCATCCTGAGGCGATCATCGACTTGCTGTATTAAAAAAACGATCCAACCCGCCTGGGGACACATTTTCGCTGATGCATGGTCCATTCTATATGATCCCGCGTTTAGTGCATTCGTAAAAGACGGTCTTGTTGAGTCAAAGTGGTTTCGCGTAATATATTGGGGTCGTCTGCGGCGAAGCCCTATGTTCAAATGTGAGCTGAACTGTGTGCTCTGAAACACTTGTGCTTCCATCCTCATTGTACTCCGTCGTCTATCTGACACGAATCGCTACCTGTCCTACTTTACAGAGCGTTCTGAGTTGAGGGGTGCAACACTTCGGAACCTATTCGTTGTTTCACCATCCATCAGTGGCTTTCAATATGTCTCACGACAGCAGCTTGCAAACGGACGGTTAGTTCCGCCATTTCCAAAACGTTCGTTCTCAGCCACCAAGCCATATCAATCTGCCCTTTAACAAAGCCGCTAACGTCAGTCGGTTTTCCCATTTGAGGCCTGTACCGTTGCAAGAATGATTTACCATTACTCTCTGCTCCTTTTATTCAATTCCCTTAGCACCTAATGTGCCTGCAGTGCTTCCAGATGGCATTAAGTCTCACAAAGGGCACTTATTAATTTGTTTGTTTATTTGTTTAACTAGAAAAGTGAACACTGGCGGACTTGGTATACAAAATTTTATATACAACATAAGCATACTAAATTAAACTGTTGCCAGTTAAACTTCATGGTACTCTTTGTACAGGCAGCACACTCTATTACTTACGTATCCTCGTACTGAAGAGAGTGTGTAGACACTTTAAAACTCAATTATAATATCCTTCGATCATTTTCCACACAGATACATACGTACACTGAAGAGTCAAGTACACCTGGCTAATATCGTGTAGGACCCCAGTCAGCTCGCAGAAGTGCCGCAACACGATGTGGCATGGACTCGACTAATGTCTCAAGTAGTGCTGGAGGGAATGGACGCCATGGATCCCGGAGGGTTGACCATAAATCTCTAAGAGTACTACGGGGTGCAGATCTCATCTGAACAGCACGTTGCAAGGCGTCCATGCTCAATAATGTTCATGTCTCGGGAGTTTGGTTGCCACCGAAAGTGCTTAAACTGCGAAGAGTGTTCCTAGAGTCACTCTGTAGCAATTCCGGACGTCTGGGGTGTCGAATTGTCCTGCTGGAATTGCCTAAGTCTATCGAAATGTAAAATGGACATAAATGGATGCATGTGATCGGACAGGATGCTTACGTACGTGTCACCTGCCAGAGTCGTATCCCACATCACTCCAACTGCAAGCGCTCCACACTATTATAGCGCCTCCACCAGCTTTAACAGTCCCCTGCTGACATGCAGCGTCCATGCATTCATTAGGTTGTCTACATACCTGTACACGTACTTCCGCTCTGTACAATTTATAACGAGACTCGTCCGACCAGGCAAAACGTTTCCAGTCAGCAGCAGTCCATTATCGGTGTTGACAGGCCCAGCCTAGGCGTAAGACTTTGCGTCGTGCAGTTATCAGGTGTACAACACTGATTTTTCATTCAATGATTTACACGCTGGCGCCTGTTGATGGCCCAGCACTGAAATCTGCAGTAATTTGCGTAAGGCTTGCACTTCTGTCACGTTGAACAATTCTCTTCAGTCGTCATTGGTCCTGTTCTTGCAGGATATTTTTCCCGTTTTGACATTTTACCGTATTCCTGATATTCACGGTACACTCCTGAAGTTGTCGTACAGGAATCCCCGCTTCATCGCTACCTCAGAGATACTGCGTCCCATCGCTCGCGTGCCGATTATAACACCACGTTCAGACTCTCTTAAATCTTCATAATCTGCCATTGTAACCGATCTAATAACTGCACCAGACATCTTTTGTCTTACATACGCGTTGCCGACCGCAGCTTCGTATTTTGCCTGTTTACATATATCTGTATTTGAATACGGATGCCTATACTAGTTTGTTTGGCGCTTCAATGTACAACATGAGTATCTCTCCTGTGACGTTGTCTGTGATGTGCCTACATCAGGAATCCTAGAGTCGTGATAGGCGGCGATGTGAAGACCTGGGACGTTACTAGCTGGTGCTGTCGGCGTTGGCAGCTGATGCACTGCTGGTGCAGGTCAGGGCAAATAGGCCGAGTAACTGCGCGGTGCAGCCACGTGGTCTTCGGTGCCTCGCCACGGTTCGCGCGGCTGTCACCGTCGCTGGTTCCAGTCCTCCATCAGGCATGGGTGTGTGTGTTGTCCTTAGCGTTAAGTTATTTTAAGCTAGATTAAGTAGTGTGTAAGCCTAGGGACCGATGACCTCAGCGGTTAGGTCCCTTAGGAAGTTACCACCACTAGCCCGGGACTAGTGGCGTGGAGCGCTGAGGCAAAACTGCTGATACTGTCAAGTGGTAAGCTGGAAGTGAACTGATGCAACCGGACAGAACAGCGATACTAACGACTTGAGGAGTAGTGCGTAACTGACTTCGCACGGTTCGGCGGTGGCCAAAATAGTCGGTAGCGGATGGATATCAACGTGTCGCACCGAGGTCACGTGACCTGATCCAGAAAATAGTGCTGTGCCGACAGTGCTTCCTGCTACGACATGCTTGGTCCTTGTCGGCGTAGTTGACGCCCCGAGAAGCTGTGGAAGGAACGGGGAACTCGGTGGTAAGCAGCCCAGGCCTCACAAGAGAAACTATGTTTTGACGAGAGCCTTCTGCTCATGTCTTCCTACGGGGCGGCTGCCCTCACAGCCTGACTGGTGTGCAGAGGAATGGCTAACATGCGGATACAACACGTATCACATCTTCTTTTGTGTCAGATTTATAACTATGTATTCACTTCTTGCATAAACAGGGTTGTGCTGACTTAGTCCACAGCGGACAGCCATCAAAACCAATTTGTCTCAGACGTACGTTGCGGAAATCGTGCTCTCGTAAACGAGCAGACAAACTTGTGCCTTTGTCTGTTGTAATGCAAATTCCTAAGAATGACATGGTTGAGGTTTTCAATCTCAGTTACAGTGTATTTTGCAGTAAAGAGATGCCGCAACTTTCACGTCATAAATATGTGACGCATAGCAGACGTGAGCTTGCCAGATGTACGTTATAATAATTATGTGACGTCTAGATAGCTTTGTTTGCGAAAACCAGATATTTTCTGGAATATGCAGATGTACTGCGGCATAATGTTTTCCTCTGGACTGTTGTGAGATCTTCCACATCTGTGACCATTCTTGATAGATTTGTTTCTTTACACCAGCAACAATATCTGTATGTGGAAGACGGGTGTTGTAAGGTTGGCCCTTAATTTCAGTTTATTTCGTCAGGTTGTCAACCACTCGTTGTATGAGACATCAGAGTGGCCCTTGATCTACTATGACTGGATATCTTTATGTTGGCTTTCACATTGGTGGAATAATGAGATCGATCACATGGCGGTTAACGTAGGAATCCCACTGCTGTTTTCTTTGGTTTCCCAGAGCGTTCCTCGAATTCGTGACAGTAAGTATGCCTTCGAACTGATTTGCAGCATATCTAAATGTATCCTGCATAATAAGAACTTTGGCAGTACAAATGCCAGAAACTTTAACATAGCCCAAGATAGGTGATCCTCACAGAAGTAAGCAATGTAAGTATCTTCTCTTGCTTTGAAGATGTCTGTGAATATTTTGTCCAATTATTGCCACGTTCATGCAGTCGAATGTGAGATGCCAGTAGAAGTGAATGATGGGTCCGACTATCCGGGCTGATAGAAGAATCCGCAATGGAAGTTCAGCACTTCCTATTCCCTGTTAAATTCATGGGACTGAGAGCTTTTCTGTAGGAGGGGTGCCATATATCTTTGCTGTTTGTTACTTTTGTCTAGTAGAGACGCCACCCTTCCTTGATCCTGTCGAAGTACGCGTTGTCCTGAATGAGGAAGTTAAATTTAAGAAGGAGAGGATCAACTGTATGTGTTGCTCTACTAAAAATGAATTTCTGAGCCAAGAAATTCCTCCTCAAATGTAGGGGCATAACTGTTGTCTCCACCAACATCGCATTGACGGGTGTAGAATTCATTGGCTTACGTCAGATTGGTATAGATGATAAATCTTTGGCTCACAGGTGTATAAGCGATCGGACTGTTGGTAGCGAAGGCCGAATTTAACTACGTAAAATACAGAACTGATACTTTCTAAATGGGTTATGTAAGATTAAGAATACTCGCAATATTAAACTGATTGTAAAATATACACTTCCCAAAACTAGTAACAGTGGCACAACTGTTGTCCTAGGTAAGTTGGTCACGCACAAAATGCGGGTGGATTGATACCCGTGTAGTGACGTGGTGGCGAAATGGCAACAGCCGGCCACATGTGTGCACTAAGCCATAGGTATGAGTCACATTTTAGGTCAAGCTACTATGAAACACGTGTGAGCCGACAGGAAAAAGAACCCTACCGCAGGAAAAAAAGGAAAAATGAGCTCAGACGCTGCATTAATTCCGAAAGCAATTCGAAAGAGGATTTTTTGTAGAAATCGCTTTGTTCACTTAAAAACGTATCTGAGTCTTCTCGTAGAACGTTGTTCACCTTCTATGAACATAGTTACAGACTCAAGGAAGTTTCCCTACGCTTCCAATTCTATGGCCACAATTTCAAAAATGAGAATAAGAAAACTATTTTATCACTACCTACGTCACAATGTTCTCTAAAAACCAACACCTAATTTTCGCTCCGTTTGGTCGATCTAAAATTTCCAACAGGTGCCTCATTTTACCTCTCATCCACCTTAACTTTGACCACGTATTACGAACTACTCTATCCTTAAGCAGTATTTTATACCGAAGTTGGTTTCTAGTACGGAAGAATACTTTATTTTTATTCCTAGGGAAAGGAAGAGCAACGTTAGCTCACCACAGAAGAAATTAAAAAATCTTTTCGCACTAATGGCAGAAAAAGAGGTGCGTTATATATACGTATATGAAAACATTACATTACTAGATTGTACAGTTGCTTCTTGGTGCAACAGAAAGTTTCTAATAACCCCTGTAAGTAGAAAAAAATTAAAACGAAACTATCTATTGTTTGCGTTTTTATTCATGAAAGTGTAAGCATGTGTTTCGGCTTATACACTACATTAAACGAATGGTTACTGGCGTCAGAAACTTCAGACAGTAATGGACAAAACATCGCAGCAAACAGAATGCTGCCCTGCAGAATCTCCTGTGGTCATGGCTCGCGTGTGCTACCAACCGTTGATAACAAAAACCGCGTGCACTACAGCGGCCTGGGGAAACATTTTACAGAGAATACGTGAGACGAATTTAGTACGCAGGACTCTGAAAAACAGTCACCTGCACACTCGTGTATCAGACTCTCAACAGCGGTGAAAAGCACGTATATGGCTGGAGGAACGGCCGTCGGACGACCGGAAAAAATAAAACGGACGTGTCACGTTCTCGAATTCCGCCCTGAAGGCAACATAGAACAGTTCCACTGTCTGGAGCCTCTGTGGAGCCCCGGCGGTCAACGGTTTGAGCGCCAGTGTTTCCATACTCTTCACGTTTGTCGGTATAAACGCTGAAATGCAGTGTAAAACACATTTATTTTCGAGGAACACAGAGAAACATTACTTTTAAAATACCCATTTTGTTATTTTATTGAATATGCGTGTGTGTTATTTTACGAGTGAAGGTATACATTGAACGAAGTTGTTATAGGACAGAATCCCAAATACTTTCAGTTAGTTTGAAACCACAGCCATCTGAAAACAATGAATTGATGAAGAGGTAAAATGCTATGCAGACTCCAGTGTGTCGCTGTCTGAATCAGAGTAGTATAACGATTCCCAAGTATGGAAATGAAATTTTCGAACATTCCACAACCGTTACTGCACCTAACCGTTCGTTATCTTTATTTGTAGACTTTGTTTAACGTCTTCACTTTCTTGTATGAAGATAATAAAATAACTTAAAAATTAATTTTGCTAGGATGTATGAGGTTAGTCTTCAGAGTCGTAGAAGGATTGGCGAAAATAATGTTCTTTAATTCAGTCTTAAACTCCATCAGAAAATCTCTCAGCTGTTTAATATTTTCTGGCAGGTTGCTGAATACCCATATATCTATCTCCTTTCCGTGTTAATGCCAACTCCTTGAAAATTGTTCCTAGTTTTTTTCCTTTTTCTTCTTAGTTTTGGGAAAAGTAAGTGTCGTTAAGGGGGTCAGGACGTCAAACGGGCCGACTTGGAGCAGGAGAGGCACCACATAACATTTTAATTTCCACTGTCTGTACTTTTACAAATAAATTCATAAAACTTTGTCAGCATCACCAGGAAGGATTCAGAATTCACACTCATAGGAGTGGAAGTTGGAAACCATAACGAAATGATTTTTTTACATGTGAAATTTCATCATTTTTTTCACTTACTAATGGCAGTATTTGTTGCTATAGGTACACTTTTCTTCATAAGTAAGAGAGATTCTTCGATGAATTCACAGCATACAAACCATACTTAAAGGTGTATGAAACTCTAGAATTTTCCAAATCTATTCCAAACTGTGGTAAAAATTGAAGTCATTTAAAATTTGTGTTTTTTATATATATGTTTAAAATATAACAGTTCATGCGTTTTTTCATAAAGTAAATAAATTCTAGAGTTCTATACACCTGTGAGTATGGTATGTATGCTGTGCAAAATTCATCGAAGAATCTCTCTAAATTATGAATAAAAGTGTATCTAAAGCAACAAATGCAGCCATTAGTAAATGAAAAAATGATGAAATTTCGCACGTAAAAAAAAATTTATGTTGTTATGTTTTAGAACTTCCACTGCAATGAGTGTGAATCCTGAATACTTACTTGTGTTGCTGACAAAGTTTTATGAATTTATTTGTAAAATTATAGCCACTGGAAATTAAAATGTCCTGTGATGCCCCTCCTGCTCCAAGTCGGCCCGTTTGATGTCCTACCCCCCTCAACAACAAACACAGTAATGAGAATATTGGAATATATCGTGCAGCAGTCTTCGAAACTATACACTTTTTAACAGTCCTGTACCGAATGTTTTAGGAGTAATAAAAGGTAAACAAACTTTGCTATTCTAAAAATATTTTCTTAGGTGAAAACTACCACAAATGAAACTCTGACGCCGGCCGCGGTGGTCTCGCGGTTCTAGGCGCTCAGTCCGGAACCGTGGGACTGCTAAGGTCGCAGGTTCGAATCCTGCCTCGGGCATGGATGTGTGTGATGTCCTTAGGTTAGTTAGGTTTAAGTAGTTCTAAGCTCTAAGGGACTGTTGACCACAGATGTTAAGTCCCATAGTGCTCAGAGCCATTTGAACCATTTGAACCTCTGACGCAAATATATTTAATTAAGTGATTTCTTTTTGTTTAAATAAACCATAGCTGTAAGCATTCGTACTACAAATAAGGTACCAAGACACTTAACGAATTGTAGGGTGTGATTTTTCCGATTAATGTTGTGCTGTTAACAACATAGTCCTACAAGAGAGTGCAAGAATTCAAATACCTAGGGTCACTTTTCAATGAGAACTCGTCATGTGAAGCAGAGATCAATAATAGAATACAAGCAGGAAACCGATCTTACCACAGCCTATCACAGCTGCTTCGGTCCAGATAACTCTCCAGACAGTTCAAGATTCGACTGTACAAAACCCTGATCCAGCCTGTTGTTCTATATGGCTGTGAGACATGGAGTATCCGGAAACAGAACTTCCATAAGCTCCTTGTTTTTGAGAGAAAAGTGCTTCGGCAGATCTTCGGTCCGGTTCTGGATGCTGATACAGAGGAATGGAGAATCAGATACAACCAAGAGCTTGAGGAACTATACCAGCAGCCCAACATAGCAGGCACTGCCAAAGCCAAACGAGTACAGTGGGCCGGCCATGTGGCCCGGATGGAGGATCACAGATGGCCTCGGAAGCTCCTAGATTCCACACCTACAGGAAAGAGACCGCCAGGGGGACATAAGAAGCGTTGGAGGGATGGACTCCATGAAGATTTAAAACAAGTGTCAATAGATGTGAACGGATGGCGGATAGCAGCAATGGACAGAATACAGTGGAGGAGGAAACTTGTAGATGCGTGCGGTCCACTGGGCCTGATGACGTAGTAGTAATAGTAGTACACTACTGGCCATTAAAATTGCTACACCACGAAGATGACGTGCTATAGACGCGAAATGTAACCGACAGGAAGAAGATGGTGTGATACGCAAATGATTAGCTTTCCACAGCATTCACACAAGGTTCGCGCCGGTGGCGACACCTACAACCTGGTGACATGAGGCAAGTTTCCAACTGATTTCTCATACACAAACATCAGTTGACCGGCGTTGCCTGGTGAGACGTTGTTGTGATACCTCGTGTAAGGAGGAGAAATGCGCACCATCACGTCGATATCCAATGACTATTAGCAGAATATGGAATGGGTAGCTTCAGGAGGGTAATGCGGAACGCCATGCTCGATCCCAACGGCCTTATATCACTAGCAGTCGAGATGACAGGCATCTTATCCGGATGGCTGTAACGGATCGTGCAGCCACGTCTCGATCCCTGAGTCAACAGATGGGGATATCTGCAAGACAACGACCATCTGCACGAACAGTTCGACGACGTTTGCAGCAGCATGGACTATCAGCTCGGAGACCACAGCTGCGGTTACCCTTGATGCTGCATCACAGACAGGAGCGCCTGCGATGGTGTACTCAACGACGAACCTGGCTACACGAATGGCAAAACGTCATTTTTTCGGTTGAATTCAGATTCTGTTCACAGCACCATGATGGTCGCATCCCAGTTTGGCGACATCGCGGTGAACGCACATTGGAAGCGTGTTTTCGTCATCGCCATACTGGCTTATCACCCGGCGTGAAGGTGTGGGGTGCCACTGGTTACACGTCTCTTGTTCGCATTGACGGTACTTTGAACAGGGGACGTTACATTTCAGATGCGCTACGACCCGTGGCTCTACTCGTCATTCGATCCCTGCGAAACGCTACATTTCAGCAGGATAATGCACGACCGCATCTTGCAGGTCCTGTACGGGCCTTTCTGGATACAGAAAATATTCGCTTGCTGCCCTGACCAGCACATTCTCCAGATCTCTCACCAATTGAAAACGTCTGGTCAATGGTGGCCGAGCAACTGGCTCGTCACAATACGCCAGTCACTACTCTTGATGAACTGTGGTATCGTGTTGAAGCTGCATGGGCAGCTGTACCTGTACACGCCATCCAAACTCTGTTTGACTCAATGCCCAGGCATATCAAGACCGTTATTACGGCCAGAGGTGGTTGTTCTGGGTACTGATTCTTCGGGATCTATCCACTCAAATTGCGTGAAAATGTAATCATATGTAAGTTCTAGTATAATATATTTGTCCAAGGAATACCTGTTTATCATCTGCATTTCTTGTTGGTGTAGCAATTTTAATAGCCAGTAATGTAGTTCTTATGTTACATTGAATAAGTAGATTATTTTTATAGTTGTGTTCTTATATGAGAAATGCTGAACGGTATGAACTTTGTATTGTTAAAATTTAATGGTAAACTGTTATCTTTAGCTGCCTGTAGATGTTTCCAATAAATATCATGAACAGACTTTCCTTTAAGCGAACTGGAACTGTTTTTTCCTGTACTAATTGTTATTGTTATTACCTACATCTACATCTACTTAGATACTCCGCAGGCTACGATACGGTGTCAGGCGGAGGGTACCCTGTACCACTAGTAGGCGATTTCTTTCCTGTTCCACTCGCATATAGAGCGAGGCAAAAACGACTCTCTATGTGCCTCCGTGCAAGCCCTAATTTCTCGTATCCTATCTTCTCAGTCCTCACCTGCAACGTATATTTGCGGTCATAGAATCGCGTGGCAGTCTGTTTCAGATGCCGGTTCTCTAAATTTTCGCAATTGTGTTTCTCGAAAAGAACGTCACTTTTCCTACAGGGATTCCCATTTCCCGAAGCATGTCCGTGAAACTTACGTATTTTTCAAATCTACGGTAACAAACGTAGCAGCCTGCCACTGAATTGCCTTAATGTCTTCCTTTAGTCCGACCTGGTACGTACCCAAACAGTCGAATGGTTCAAATGGCTTCCCACGCCCGGGTTCGATTCCCGGCGGGGTCAGGGATTTTCTCTGCCTCGTGATGACTGGGTGTTGTGTGCTGTCCTTAGGTTAGTTAGGTTTAGGTAGTTCTAAGTTCTAGGGGACTGATAGCTGTTAAGTCCCATAGTGCTCAGAGCCATTTGAACCATTCAAATGGCTCTGAGCACTATGGGACTTAACATCTGTGGTCATTAGTCCCCTAGAACTTAGAACTACTTAAACCTAACTAACCTAAGGACATCACACACATCCATGCCCGAGGCAGGATTCGAACCTGCGACCGTAGCGGTCGCGTGGCTCCGGACTGAGCGCCTAGAACCGCTAGACCACCGCGGCCAGCCAAACAGTCGAGTAGGGCTCAAGAATAGATCACAACTATCCATCAAATTTTACTTCTGCAGCACGAAATTCAAACTGATGATCACTGCAAAACCTGATAGTAACAGTGTTATTATAACTGTACATTTTTCATGTAAGTGATACCTTATCATCATTCCATAAGTGATATTCACTAGACTAGTAAGTGCTTTATAGATTTATTATTTTCATTCGCCGATACTTTGGGACAGCAAGTTTACTTTAACCTCCTTTCTAGGGTTACATATTTCACTCTCAACATTTGCTGGTATGTTGACCTGTTTTAATAGTGACAGCCTGAGATCTGAGTTAATGCTGAAAACGCCACGCCCCCTTATAAGTGACGGCAGGGAAACATACACTAGTGTCAGTATTTCCCATTACATTCTGCTATCATATTTTCGTGAGATATTGCCCACAGCTCGTATATATTTGAAAAATGCCATGACTATCGTCTCGAGCTGCTCATTTTCCTTTTCCTTTTTTTTTCATTTAACAGCCAGCTACGGAGATTATAAAATCACTGACGTTAGACAATAAAACCATGAATTTGTCATTGTTGTCACACCGCAATATAAATTACATCGTCAATGCACAAACTGTGCTAGGCAGTGGAGTTTTTCGTATTACATTAGGAACCGGTGCTAAAGCTATGAATGGATGCATACCACATACAGTCGACAGCACAGTTGATCATGTTTCAGTAACAAATTCACGGTTTTTACTGTCTGACACTAATTTTATATTCGCATAATATGATGCTGTAAGTGGTTTTCAGAATCTTTTGATGGACTGTTAACCGAAATCCGCTGTTAGACAAAGAATTTTATCGGCTGCTCGAGGCGGTCATCATGAATGTTTCAAATTTTTCGTTCTGCAAGCTAATCTATTTAATTTTCCCTGCCCTTTTGAGTTGGAGTTAACGACTCATACATAACATCCATACTATCAGTAGCATGAAAAGATATCATTCTAATATGCAGTCTTTCTACAAAGATTTTTCACGACTATCATCAAATAGCCATTTGCGGCCAATTATAACGATAAAATGAGGAAGAAAAATCAACATTTATGTGCTTTGTCGCTCTCAATAATGTACGTCTTACCTCTGATCCCTGTCAGTACTGTTTCATCTTCCACCAACTTACAAATGATGATCCTCCAAAACTCTATGCACAAAGAGCCCTTATCCATTCCACTTTGACATACACTTAACGTGAATAAGTTTGTGACCTGGTAGTACTTGATTCCAATTATTTCCCCAACAACACTTCCAGGCCCATCGCATGACCACTACCTAACAACAGGACTTCCTTCGTCTTTCCCAATTTTTCTTTAACTGTTGGTTTTCTATTGAAAGCTTCAAGTACCACGGCAACACCCTTATTTGCTGTGCGTTCATTCTTATCTTCCTGGGCCAACAGGACAAAGGTACCTTCCTTCTGTGACACCTATTTCCAGCTAGCATTTACTCATGCTACTACCGTTCTCCCCTCGCGTCTTTTCCCAGCTCTTCCTAGCACTATCCAGCTATGCTTCAAGTGACTTGCTTTTATTTCTTTTTCTTCTCGTCTCGTTCAACTATTAACCTGGCTGCTGCACGGACCGTACAATACAATGGAAGAACCTCAGTTAGTTCACACTTTTACACTTTCCCCTGGATGAAGCTATTCATCACAATAGACCTGCACTATACCATAAACTAACTTGACTACGGCACCTCAAACACATCGCGTTCATATTTGTGCACAAACAATATGGATACCAGCTGGGTGCCAAAGGAACTTCGTCAAAACTCTAAGATGACGTAGGAAAATGTACGAATTTAAGGAATGTCTTAAGTGCTTTTTAATTTACAGACAGATACAAAGAAATGGTCTTGATTTTCGGTAATGTTATAAGCAGAAGTAAGGAATTAAAATTTGTGTGAAGTAAGCAGTAGACCCGGGTTCAAGCCCCGGTCTTGGCAAAAAATTTAACTCCTTACCTCAGCTTCTATCCTTATCGAAGGTAAAGTTGAGACTAAATATGTCTCCAGGAAAATGTGAATCCATAACATTTTGATTTCGTCTAATAACAAAAACCTGCGACTTTTTGTCGGACCCCCTACTGGAAACTTTAGATTGCAAAGAAGGTTCTGAACTTCACAGCATTAACATAAACAGTGGGCACCACGAAGCTATCGATAAAATTTCACTTTCGCTGATGCAGAGCCTATTCTAAATGTGATAATGATGTTTGGTTTGGTGGGGGCGCTCAAATTTGCGGTCATCAGCGCCCGTATAAAGTCCCAATTTCTACACAGTCCAGTTTTTTACACAGTCACAAATGATGATCATGATGAAGACAACACAGACACCCAGTCTCTGGGCAGAGAAAATCCCCATCCCCGTGATCCAGAGGTAGCGGCGCTAGCCACTAGACCGTGAGCTGCGGACTGGCCTATTCTAAAGAACTGTAATGCTGACTGCAGTGCTTCCTGAAAAGTGCAGGTGTATTAATTATCATTTTATATAAGCAAAATGTTTCTTTGTATCGTTCTCATACGCATTCTCTTACGTATGAGGCAAGGAATTATTTGTGTGACGGAGGTGTTCTGAAAATATCGTGACATGTGAAAAAAAAAATTGCACATTAATCATCACCCCCTCCCCCTCACTTCCACCCACCCACCCCATGTCGATGCTTTAAGGAAACGAGATCATATGTATAAAATAGCTTCAAACCTCTGATTACTTTACATATGAGTTAAGGTGTTAACCTAGTTCTTCGCGATTCCTGAAGTCTTTCACGTCACACTTGCTGTGCTGTGGGTTGTACCTTACTATAATTTTGGAGCTACATTCGGTGTTATACGTCGATACTGTCTGCAAAATGCATTTGAATAGATTTAGCACTAAAAATTAATAAATAAAAATGTTATGCCTGATGCTGAAGCCTTACTACACGAACGGATAAAATGAAGAAGCAATGAACTTCTTCCTTTTAATTCTTTTTTGGGGGTTATTAGCGAGAAGATGTTTCATGAGAGGTTGAAAATTATGTGTAAAATTTAGTTTCGAGTCGCTTACTCTCATTCTCAACTACTGAATTAATATAGTTTGCGTAATTTGCGCACCTTGAGATAATGTACTTCAAGAGATATAGACTGTTTCTTATCTTTCATAATTTATTGATTCTGTTAAACGCTTATACCTCTTAATGAGTAGATTATGACAGCATTTTCAAATTCAGTCAGTAATTATGTGAAGTACCGAAACTATCGGTATTACAGTTGTGAATTGTCGTAGCTGTGTTGGGAAAGTACCAGTGTTCCAAGCGCTAGTAGAAAGCACTGATGCTCAAATCGTTGTAGGCACTGATAGCTGGATAACGCCGGAGATAAGTTCAGCCAAAGTTTTTGCGAAGAACTTTACAGTGTTGGGAAAGGATAGGTGAAACACGGTTGGCCGTTGCGTCTTTGAAGCTGTGAGAAGTAGTTTATCTTGTGGCGAAACTGAAGTAGATAGTTCCTGTGATTTAGTATGGGCAGAGGTCATTCTTGGCAACCGGAATAAAATAACAATTAGATCCTTTTACCGACATCCCAACTCAGATGTTACATTATTGCTGAAAGGTTCAAAGGTAACTGAGTCCAATTTCAAACACGTACTTGACTTATCCAGTTATAGTTGGTGGTGACTTTAGTTTACACTCGATATTTTGGCAAAAATACATATTTAAATCTGGAGAAACGCATAAAACATCGTCCGAAATTGTACCAAACGTATTCTCTGAAAACATATCTATTCATAAAAGCAGATAAAAGTTAACTTGATGCCTTCCTGAGAGACTATCTCCACTCCTTCCAAATTAACAATATAAGTGTAGACCAGATGTGGCTTGAATTCCAAGAAATAGTGTCGACAGCAATTCAGAGATTTATACAAAATAAATTAACAAACGACGGAGCTGATCCTCCTTGGTACGCGAAACGTGTCAGAACACTGTTGCAGAAACAACGAAAAAAGCATGCCAAATTTAAACGAACGCAAAATTTCCAAGGCTGGCGATCTTTCACAGAAACTCGAAATTTAGCACGCACAACCAAGCGACTTCCTTATAACAGTTTCGACAACGAAATTTTGGCTCGAAACCTGTCAGAAAATCCAAAGAGATTCTAGTCGTATGTGAACAATCCAGCGGCAAGTCACAATCAATGCATTCTCTGCGCGATAGCAATGGAAATACTATCGACGACAGTGCTAGCAAGCCCACTTACTAAACAAAACCTTCCGAAATTCGTTCATCAAAGAAGACGAAGTAAATATTCCAGAATCGAATCAAGAACAGGTACCAATTTCAGCAACTTATAAGTAGATATCCTCGGCGTATTTTCGCAGTTTAAATCCCTTCATAAGAGCAAGTCTTCTGGTCCAGACTGTATACGAACTAGGGTCACTTCGGTGTATACTGATGCAATAGTTCAATACTTATCATATACACCGCTCGCTAGACAGAAGATCCGTACCCAAAAACTGGAAAGTTGTACAGGTCACAACAATATTCAGGGAAGATGGTAGGAGTAATTCACTAAATTACAGGTCCATGTAATTAACGTCGATATTCAGCAGGATTTTGGGACATATATCCTGTCCGAACGTCAAGAAGTATTTCAAAGAGAACGGTCTATTTACAAATAGTTAAAAAAGGTTTAGAAAACATTGTGCTTGGGAAACACAACTAACCCTTAACACACACTATCTGCTGAGTGCTACTGACGAGGGATTTCAGATTGATTCGATATTTTCAGAAGGCTTTCGACACTGTCCCACACAAGCGACTTCTAGTAAAATATCGAATATCGTCTCAGTTATGCGACTGGATTCGTGATTTCCTGTAAGAGATGTCACGGTTCGTAGTAACTGACTGAAAGTCATCGAGTAAAACTGAAATGATTTCTGGTATTTCGCAAGGTATTGTTATAGGTCATCTGCTGTTCCTTATCTATATAAATCATTTAGGGGACAATCTGAGCAGCCGTATTAGATTGTTCGCAGATGATGCTGTTGTTTATCGTCTAGTAAAGTCTTCAGAAGATCAAAACAAATTGCAAAACGATTTAGAAAATATGTCTGTGTGGTGCAAAAATTGGCAACTGACCTAAATAACGAAAAGTATGAGGTCCCTCACATGAGTGCTAAAAGGAATCTATAAAGCTTCGGTTACACGATAAATCAGTCAAATGTAAAGGCCGTTAATTCAACTAAATATCTAGGAACTACAATTACTTACACCTTAAATTGGAATGAACACGTAGAAAATATTGTGGGGAAGGCAAACCAAACACTGCGTTTTATTGGCAGGAAACTTAGAAAGTGTAACAGATCTACTGAAGAGACAGCCTACACTACGCTTTCCGTCCTCTTTTGGAGTACTGCTGTACGGTGTGAGATCCTTTTCAGATAGGATTAACGGAGTCCATTGAGAAAGTACAGAGAAGGGCAGAACGTCTTACATTATCGCGAAATAGCGGAGTGAGTGTCACTGACATGAAAAGAACTTGAGGTGGACATCATTAAAAGTAAGGCGTTTTTAATTGCATTTAAGTGTGACTGCCAGAGTATCCAAGCAACTGAATCTTGGTTACTATTTTAACCATTTAATAATACAGAGTCCGCCCCGATAGATGAGTGGTCAGGGGGTGGTCTGACACGCCAAGGGGCCCGGGTTCGATTCCTGGCTGGGTCGGAGATTTTCTCCGCTCAGGGACTGGTGTTGTGTTGTCCTCATTATCATTTCAATATCATCAGCGGAAGGCAACGGGAAACCACCACTGGAATCACTTTCCTAGACGCTCATGAGGTGGACTTCTCTGACGAGGCTTCCCCCATGACAAGACCTGCCGTACGGCAGAACACAAAGTAAGTAGTAATAATACTGATTACTTTCTCCGGAGTGAACTGCTGTGGCTATGGGGACGAAGGCGCCGTCTGATGTGGACTGTCACAAATTGCACTGCCGTTATTGATGTGGGCTAGTAACGGCGTATTGAAGGATTTCAACGCAGCAAATTTCTCAAGTCATTGCTAGAAGAAAGAAAAGCAGCAACCAGTTAGCAGATATCTCATTTTCAATCACCTTCTCGTGTTGGGTGGTAATTTTGGTAGTAAGCTCCTACGGGACTAAACTGTTGAGGTCATCGGTCCCTAGGCTTACAGACTACTTAAACTAACTTATGCTAAGGGCAACACACACACCCACACCCGACGGAGGACTCACCGACGGGGAAGGCTGCGCGAACCGTGGCAAGGCGCATTAGACCACGAGGCTACCGCACGCAGCTTTCTGTGCCAATTATGAGAAGGACACGTCAAATTCTATGACCCGATTTCCTGTGGAAGAGGAGCCAAACTGGACACGTATCTCGGCTCATACACAGATACTCGACCGTTCCTGAGAAAACGGCAATGAAAATTTTCGATGTAGTTGACGTGCCTTTTAGCAAGTAACTAGTTCAACCTAGACGGTGGCAGAGTGGCTAACGTAGCGGCTTCATCTCTTAAAGCTACCCATTCGTCTTCTGCTGTACTCCTTTCCCCTGTTCTAGTCAACCATTGCCTAATGCTCCCTCTGCAACTCTCAACAACCTCTGGTCCTTTCAACTTATCCAGGTCCCATCTTCTTAATTTTCTATCTTATTGTAATTTCTTCAGTTTTAATCTGCACCCTGTGTTTGAAACCCGATTATAGTATTTATTTATTTTACTTTATTTTAACTTTTTTTTCATTTATGTCCGTAGCAGGTTGCTACACGAATGTTTCTTATGGCGTTATTGGATACAAGGGCGTTATATTGAGTGTAAAGTTAGAATTGGATTTTACAATAGGTGTCACGCATTATTATATAGTGGACGTGTGTATGATATTTTATTTTTAAATTCAAATATTCTTATATTCCATTTTTATATCAATTCTTATATTAATTCTTCTGTTTTATCCTTGTGTTTATTCATCAAGAAGGTTTGGTGAATTCATTTGGATGATACCGATCGTAGAAATTCGGAACACCGCGATGATCTCGCGAGGGCAAAGTTGCCGTAGTGGCATTTCTTCGTATGGAACTCTTTCAGAAAATATACGCCATTAACACTCCTGAAGATTTCACGCGTTGACAAGTTTTCCGGCGTAATGCATCACCTTTTCGAAAGCTGGTACTTGTAGTTGTTAATGAATCAAGATACAGTACAGGAATTTCACCGAAAATCTCAAATAAGTTCCTCATTCATGTGGTTTTTTAAATTCATTCCCTGACTTACAGTTCTTAGACGAATATGGACAAGATACATTGGAAAACATTTGTGTAGTAATCTTCTACGGACATAGGTATGTAAATAAGAAACGAAAATTAAATACTAATTTAGTTTCGAATACGAGACGTTTCCTCAGGAGTTGTCGGGTGTCTGTGAATAAGCCTAGCCACGTGTCCAGCCAATTTGACCCGCCTTCCACTGAGCGAAGTTCTAGGAAATCGTGTAATGGCACTTACCGTATTCCCCTTGTAAGTGGACTGTGCCTGCCAGTATAGATTAATAGTTCTGCGTCCATGTGTTCACAGTGAAATATCTGATCTGCTGCCCAGTGGGAAAACAAACATTAATGGCTTGCTCTTCGAGGTTCCAACAAACCTAAAAACAGACTATTTCTAACATCCAGAATTATTAGCCTGCAAAGTAAATATTGATCTAATGTTGTACAGTACATTGTCCTCAGTTACCAATAAAAGTGTCTGCACTTATTTCCATAACATACTGGGTACGTCTGGATACCGGACACAACAGAGCATAGAGAGCAGAAAGGGCACAGGTTAGAAGTTCGAAGCTCATGTCGACATACAAGTCCCGACACGTTGCGGTACTACCAAATCTTAATTATGTCTCAAGTATTTATGCTTCGGGAAATATGGCAATGAGATTGGACCGAAGTAATTTTCATTTTCACCATCAATTAATTCAGAAAATCCACAATATGGCGAAACTCTGTGGAAGTTATGTTACTTTCAAAATCATGTTGCACGTCGACAACCAGGGACACCAGTTCCACCCACATTCAGAGAATAGGCTGAGCTTGAGTTTACAAAAACAAGGAGAGAAGATGGGCTCATTCTGTTGCAGTTCTTGCTCGTAGCAGTGATGGATTGCCGCCATTTTATGAGGGCTGTTTGGAGAGTAAGGTCCGACAGATCGCGAAATGGAAACCACAGTGAAAATCAAAAATGTTTTATTTGCAACAGTTGGCTACAACTTCTAGGTAATCCTCTAAACAGTCGCCGCTCCTAGTGAGACAACTGTACCAACTTTCCAACAGCCTCGTCACAGAATGCAGCCGCCTGTGCTTTCTGCCATTTCTATACATTTATCTGCGGTTTGCTGTCTGTGTCAAGATGTTACCTTCATGTGAGCAGGTATAAAATCAGAGGAAGCCAAGTTAGGACTGTATGGCGGGCGATGAAGCACTCACATCGAAAACGCTACGGAGTGGCCTCATTGTTCCGGCAGTGTGGCCGAGAACTGTAATGCAGAATGAAATGCATGACAGTTACGTCGGGTGTGCTCCATGAAACCAGGCGAAATCTCTCACAACAGTTATACTTGCCAGGAGATGCCATTTTCCAGCCATCTTTACTGATCACTGTTACTCAGAACTAAAAAGAGCGACTTGACGCTATTGATGGGCATGATAGTGACACTCTCCAAGCTTCTTGGGATTTTCATTCTGGTTTCCATTTCGCGACCTATCGGATCTTACTTCCCGAACAGCCCTCGTATGGTGCAAGTTTTGGTTTCCATTTCTTTTGACGCAGCCTTGGGTAATCTCAGTCAGATACCTATATAGTTAAGATGTTCCGGAATCTCACGCTCGTGGCAATTTTGGTCGTGATTATTATACAGTTACCCTATTTACAATTTGTACAGAAAGCAGATGGCAGTTATAAGAGCCGAGGGGTATGAAAAGGAAGCAGTGGTTGGGAAGGGGGTGAAACAAGGTTGTAGCCTATCCCCGCTGTTATTCAATCTGTATATTGAGCAAGTAATAAAGGAAACAAAGAAAAGTTCGGCGTAGGTATAAAAATCCATGGAGAAGAAATAAAAACTTTGAGGTTCGCCGATGACAATGTAATTCTGTCAGAGACAGCAAAGGACTTGGAAGAGCAGTTGAACGGAATGGACAGTGTCTTGAAAGGAGGGTATAAGATGAACATCAACAAAAGCAAAACGAGGATAATGGAATGCAGTCGAATTAAGTCGGGTGATGCTGAGGGAATTAGATTAGGAAATGAGACACTTAAAGTAGTAAAGGAGTTTTGCTATTTGGGGAGCAAAATAACTGATGATGGTCGAAGTAGAGAAGATATAAAATGTAGACTGGCAATGGCAAGGAAAGCGTTTCTGAAGAAGAAAAATTTGTTAACATCGAGTATAGATTTAAGTGCCAGGAAGTCGTTTCTGAAAGTAGTTGTATGGAGTGTAGGCATGTATGGAAGTGAAACGTGGACGATAAATAGTTTAGACAACAAGAGAATAGAAGCTTTCGAAATGTGGTACTACAGAAGAAAGCTGAAGATTAGATGGGTAGATCACATAACTAATGAGAGGGTATTGAATAGAATTGGGGAGAAGAGGAGCTTGTGGCACAACTTGACCAGAAGAAGGGATCGGCTGGTAGGACATGTTCTGAGACATCGAGGGATCACCAATTTAGTATTGGAGGGCAGCGTGGAGGGTAAAATTCGTAGAGTGAGACCAAGAGATGAATACACTAAGCAGATTCAGAAGGATGTAAGTTGCAGTAGGTACTGGGAGATGAAGAAGCTTGCACAGGATAGAGTAGCATGGAGAGCTGCATCAAACCAGTCTCAGGACTGAAGACCACAACAAGAACAACCCTGCTGTTTGTAACGTGAGTAGCCAGTATTATGTCTAACGATGCTGATATGATAAGCTTTTCTTGTTGCTGCTGTCTTTGTGTTCGTATTATGTGACTCTTCATGCTTAACAACTTACTTTCACATTTTTCATTTCCAAGATTTCATATCAGAAGGGGACTATCTGACTTGTGAATCACCGATTTTGATGAGTTTTGGGTATGTTGCAGAGGGACCTCTGCTCAGTACGTGGCTATCAGCGTTTCTAGCAAGGCCCCTAGTTTCCGAAAAAATCGATGTCGGAAGTTTTACGAACACCGCCTGTGCCATGTAACGTTAGTCATATACCAAGCAAGAGGGAATCGGGCAGTTCTGCTTGGAGCGCTGAGGGGGCGCCGGCACGGTAGCTCAACGTGTTCCGTCAGAGGATTAGCTACCCTCTGCTATAAAAGAAACTAAGTGAAAGGATATCATCGGACGTCCGCCCCGAACAAATTCAACGAACAATATAGAACAAAATGAGATAAAAAAAGGGGGGCAGGTTGCTGTTTATCTCATTTGCCAAAGTGTCGCTTGCGTGTAGTTTCCCTCGTTAGTGTTGTTCTGTCTGCCGAGTGAGTCGTAGCAACACTGCTCCGCCTTCCTGTCTCTTTGCATTCGTTTAGTTGCAATGGTGACGGCCGCGCCGCTATGGCTACCATTGTTTGTACGTGTATTTCATGAAAAGGTACTATGAGCTTTACTTTCAATAAAACGACGCGAAAATTCCAACCCACGTCTCTAGGAATCCACGATTGGCTTGTCGGTAGAGTGCATATGATCTCTGATCAGGTCTACACCGCTAATTTTGATGCAGACGAGTAGGGGTTTTACGTGAAACTTATGGATCCCCTTCACGTTGAAAGATTACTGTCGCGACATGATTCTCAAGTCCTGTTCAAACATCCTGATAATTCCGTTAGTATCGTATTACTTGCAGCTGGTGAATTGACTATAGCAATAACCGAGTCTTCAACCTCCCGCAGGAGGTACGAGGATTGGAACTTAAATAGTGGCTGGCCTCTGTTTATTTTCAGCTTGTACAAAATAGATATGTGTTTCTAATTTTTACTGACCTTCAGAGTAGTCACCAGAATTGTGTGTAACCCGTTGCTAGCGATGTGGAAGATCGCAGATTCCCTGCGCGACGGTAGCTACCCCCATCATGATCATCCTTACCCTTTCACAGTAGATAAAATCCCTCCCTTTCCTCATAAACCTTATCCATTCCACTGGGGGTGCGAACCCTTGAACCAGAAGCTGCACAGGAGGGAACTCGTCAGGCGTGCAGATCTGGAGCTCATAAACAAGCAAGCACCTGATCTTCACGGACGAGGACTGGCTGTACATGACTGACCAGGCAGTCATGTACATCCAGACACAGACGCCGCCAGTGGACTTCTCCCGCCTGAAGAAAATAGAATTCGGGCAGCCAGGAAGCAGTAAGAAGAAGAAGAACAAGAAGTCGCCGGAATCAGCCGGCAGATAAATTCCTGCATCCACAGAAACCAGAGGCCAATCCAACACGCGAAGAAACACATTCCCAACATAGAGGACTTCAGGAGGAACTGCTCAAACAGCTTAAACTCCGTCACCTCGGGCCAAGGCAGGCCCGTCAATATAGTGAGTGAGTGAGTGAGTGAGTGGAAGTCGTAGGATACTGTAAGCAGTGCCGGTTGTTGACAGTTCGAGCGGTAAGGTCTATTGTCCGACGAATTTGTAGCAGTTCTGAAGCGAGTGCCCCGTGAAGTGTTGCCTTCACTTTAGAAATCGAGTTGAACTACGAGGGCTAAAGTCAGAGGGGTGCAGTAGGTGGTATAGCACTTAGCAGCCCTATCAGTCAAATCGGCAACAGCTTGCACTGTACGTGCTTGAGCATTGTCCTGCAAAATGATGGTCAGGTCCTACAGAAAGTGTCATTACTTCTGTCTCTAGGCTGTTCATTTTTCGAACATAACGTACGACCAAAAATGGTTCAAATGGCTCTAAGCACTATGTGACTTAACTTCTGAGGTCATCAGTCGCCTAGAACTTAGAACTAATTAAACCTAACTAACCTAAGGACATCACACACATCCATGCCCGAGGCAGGATTCGAACCTGCGACCGTAGCTGTCACCCGGGTCCAGACTGTAGCGCCTTGAACCGCACGGCCACTCCGGCCGGCCAACGGACGACCAGCTTGGAGACAGAAGTGATGACGCTTTCTGCAGGACCTGACCATCATTTTGCAGGACAATGCTCAAGCACGTACTGTGCAAGCTGTTACCGATTTGTTTGACTGATAGGGCTGCTAAGTGCTGTACCACCTACTGCACTCCCCTGACTTAAGCACTCGTAGTTCAACTCGATTTATAAACTGAATAAACACTTCAAGCCATTCGCTTCAGAACTGCTACAAATTCGTTGGACAATAGACCGCGCCGCTCGAACTGTCAACAACCGGGACGACTTCCACATCGCCGGCAACGTGTTATACACAATGCAGGTGACTACTTTGAAGGTCAGTAAAATTTTGAAACACGTATCTATTTTGTACGAGCTGTAAATAAATAGTTTCCATTATTAATGTTCCAACCCTCGTATATGACAACTTTCTAAAAGACACGTTGAATCCGTATGGTAACGTGAAAAACTACTGTGAGGAGGGTACATGCATCCTACGTAATGGAAGTGACACGTTCGGTCTAACTGCCAGCGGAGGGTTTTTGTACTTAAGTCGTCATTAGTGCAGCGTCACATCTTGTGACTTCCACTCCCAACGTCGGACCCACCTCTTCTTAGGATCATAATGAACCAAATGACAGTTCTGATAATCGTGTAAATGAATTTCCGCTTTTACTTTCGAGACAGGATCGAAATTCAATTGCCCCCAGAATAGAACCTGCAACAGTGATAAACAAGGGAAGTCGCACTCATTATGGTGAAGGGTAGGATTTGGCTGTGCTTTCTTCTGTCCCTACCACCTCCTGATCGATTTTGTCCACTGCTGCTCTGGATGATACAATACCTCCCATCCGTGGTATGTTGAGTGGCGAAGGAGTTATCTGCAGCATCCCTCCCGCTCGCATAGTGGCTTCTTTAGAGCTGTCACCGTGTGGAGAGGGAGCGACCTCCACCCTCTCCGCCCCACCCCCTTCCCCAATTCGTGTGTCACACGTTACAGTCTGAGACGTGGCAATGTCCTCCTGTTCCTTCGTCTTCAGACGCCGATGATTTCCTGAATCTGCCACCTTTATCAACTACAGAGGAGAATAAAATTTGAGACGAAGTAGCCCCTGTTGCGTTGGTGGTTCTACAGAATGCTTCCGCCATAGTTACTGAACCTGAGTTACATGTACTTTGTTCTCTGGGGCAGGACGTTGCGCCTGTGACCCCTCCCATACCTCCGTCTGCAGAGGCCACCATGTCCCGCTGCCGACAGAAATAGCGTTTGACAGTGCGACGGTACGTAATAAATCTGAGAAAAAAGCTTCCGATGGCGGGGAATCTGGTCCCTCCGTGTGTGATTCATCTGCGGACTCCGCTATTAACCTTGACACACAGCTGTCTACGTAATTCTGCTCGGTGTTCCGTATTTCTTTGAATAGCTGTGGTCGATGACGCAAGCTTGCACGTTCCTTTCCTTAAATGTTAACCGAGTGAAATCAGAATTGCGATTGGCTTTGCTGCATCAGTTTATATATGTTTCGTGTGCGGACATAGTATTCTTACAAGAGGTGTTACATAGTGTTGTGTACATAATTCCGCGTAGTCAGCGCGTACACAACTTTCCCACTAGAGCGCGCCCCGCTAAGCGCAACAGCGTAGGCGCAGCGCTTGTCCGTCTCCGCACTACGAGATGGCGCTGTCTTAGAGACGGACCAAATTCTGCTTCCGCCGATCCGCGTATTAATATGTAACGCAGCCAATGAGATTGCTGCTAACGTAGAACCTTTTCTCCTCGCGGATCACACTCGCGCAGTGGTACCTGAACGCGCGAGGTATTATAACGAGTGTACAGACCTCCATTAGTCAGTCTGCATTTGTCTGCACCAGTCTGCACCAGTCTGTAGTCAAGTTTCAGTCTGCGCCTAATAAGATTATCATATTCCAGAACATAGCCATGAAGAGAAATGTATAGACACTTTGTCAAGTATCAAATATATGTGAGAATAAGATTAACGTACCAAGACCGAATTGTAAATAGCATCCAGAATCAAGTCATACAAGGTTTATGCTTTTTACTATTTTAATAAATGTGTGTGAAAATTAATCAAGTTCTGTTTAAAGTTGGTCACCGTCAATCTGCTACTCTAGGCATGCAAGTGGCATTTCTATCGTCTGACCTAACGGCAGAAGATAAACACGCCACGATAAGACAATGAGACATATTGCTGACACTCGCCTACTTCCTTAGAGCGACAAGTCAAATAATCTGATGGTGTGTGTACCGAAGGTCTTACAGTACGCACACCACACATAGGCATTTCTTCTTACCTTGTTTTCGTGTTGTCTTTATTATAGCACGCGCATATTCTACGGGAACCGCCTTATTCTTCCAATAAGGCATTCCTATCGCAGAGATGGAAATTGGATTCTGGCAGGGGCACAGGCTGTCAACGTTTTAATCTTACCTTGGTTCTTTCATATTGCCGGTTCGGAATTTGTGGCACAGTGGATCGTTCGCTACTTTATAAACAGGAAATTGTTCATCTGCTGCATTAGAGTCTTCCGGGTATTCTGTTGGGTGGTCATTTTAATTTTAATTTCTCTCGAGAATTACATGGATTGGTCTGCTCCTTACGCCTGGAGGACGTATGGATACGTAAGTACCCGACGACAGTTAAACTTATCCACTTCACTGCGACTTCTAAGCACATTAGATACGTTTTACTTATCAGACAGCCTGCATAATAGCATTCTCAGTCTTTAAGTTATCCCTGCTACCTTTACGGATCAGTGTGCTGTGACTACAACTTTCAATCTTGAACAGCAATCTGTCAAATTTTTTCGCACTCCTTGGATGTTAAACGTCACTCACCTAGCTCACCCCTCTCTGGATAACGTGATGCGAGCCGTGTGGAAACATACTCTGCGGTTCACTGGGAAGTACTATTCCATCCTTGATTGGTGGAAAGAAACTGGCAAAACTGAGGCCTCGTAATGCTTTGATTCTCTTTTGTGCTGCCAAAGCGCAAGACTACCGGAGAACTTACGAATATTACTGATCCATACTGCGTGAACTTTATGATGCTACGCATCACTTCCCTCGGCGAATTACAGATGTTAGGAGTGTAAAGGTTAATCTGTTGACCATGAAGAGGATGCAAATGGAAGATTCGTAAATGAGATCCAAGCCACGCTCATTGGTGATGGAAGAACTGACCTCCTTGTATCATTTGCTTCGGCGTCAGACCAGTCGCCGAAGTGCTTGCATTCATTCTCTCATGACTAATGATGGATATACCGTAATGGTGAAAGCTGATATAGTGTGTGTCTTACACCAACTCCATGTAAACATCTACGAAATCGCTGAATCCCGAGCTGCCCTTTACATTTACTAGTCAGTACCTTAGATACTACAAATCGCCTGAACATAATGAAAAGCTCTTATCTGCCTTCAGGCCTGAGGAAGTTTACAGTCTTATTGTGGGATCGCCTTTTCAAAAGTCCTCGGGTCTGGATGGACTTTCCAAGGTATTTTACGTGCGTGCGCTCTAGGCCGATTTTAAGTGCTACCTTCACGTCCCTTCTGAAGGAAGAGGTACTGAGGTTAGTATCGCCAACCTCGTTCAAAGTGGGAAAAATTTTTAATCCCGAAACGCACTTACCGGCTGCTCCTGACAGCTTTCGCCCAATTACTTTGTTAAACTTTGATTATATGACTGTGGCAGTTAATATCAGGATGTCATCTCTGATGGTTGTTGCAGAACATCGGAGCTGTATACCGGTTAGTACCATTATTACCCCTATAGTCGAGCGTCGTAATGCGATGTCATTCGCTGTTGTAACGTCTTTCCCTTGTGCCATTGCTTTTCTAGAATTTGATAAAGCATTTGGCCGAGTTAATCACGATTTTTTGCTTCGTATTCTGGAGGCATTTGACTTTATTGTTGGCACACGGCGAGTGCTCTCAAATCAGTTTATGCGTATTTCAGCTCCGGTGGTTGTTAAAGGCCAACTGACGCCCCCGATAAATGTCCGTCGGCGATTGCCTCAAGAGAACCCGCAGTCAATGGGTTTGACTGTGTTCTCTCTGGAGCCCCTGCTTCGGACCGTTGGCATCCCAGCTGAAAGATTGAACGCTTTCCGGAGAGACTATAGGTGTTCGTGCAAAGCCGGATGACGTGACGGTTCTACTCCGCAATCCTACGGAGATACCTCGACTGAAGGCTGAAATCGATGATTATTGTCGGGATTGAAGGTGAATGCAAGCTTCTTGATTTGCGAGGTTTTGATGGCGCGGTTGTTCCATCGACTACTGCCGTGGATCGGCGTACGTCCCTCGGTATCTTCATTGATCGTTGTTTACTCAAAATGGCGACGTTCAACTGGAAATCTGCTACGGAGAAAATTCAGGGAGCGATACTAGAACATGGAATGCGTTCTCTTACTCTGCTCCAGAAAATCCGAATGCAGTGACATACGTCTTATGAAATGCGTATTACGTGGCCAAAGTTTTACCGCTTCCCTCGATGTTGACGAAGAAATTACAACAGTTGTCTAGTCATTTCTTGTGGAAACTTGCTATGTTTCGCTTACGGAGTGAGGTAGTGATGACGCCTCGTTCCTTTGGGGTGTTGGGCCTGGCTGGTATACGAAGGAAGACGCAGATGCTATATGTGTGTCGTACTGTTTTGACGATGACTCAAGAAACTCACGCATTCACGTTTCGTTTATTTCTCTTTGTGCGTTCTGCTAGTCTTGAATCCCCTATTGATGTTGGTCGCATAAATTATAAGTAAAAAACGTTAATGACTTTTATCTTGCTGTGTGCTATTTAGGGGCTGACATTTTATGGAGACCTGTCCTCACCATGCAGATTCTAAAAGACTCATTGGGAAGGAGTCCCTTGTCAGAATCTCGTTGAAAGAGAATCGCCGCAAACAACCTGGTCGACAGTGGAACAATTTCAGTCTTCCGAATTCTCCTATCCGCATAGCGGTCTCGTGGTATAAGCTAGCAAATAACTTGATCCCAACGAACGAGCGACTTTTCAGCAAAGGGCTTGGCGACACGGATCTACGTAGTGGTAAGTTTACAGGTACGATACGACATCGGTTTACTTATGGAGGTATATGGCGAGCTGGTCTTGGATTAGGACAAAACGGGTCTTCTGAGACGTACTCATCACGGACATCATACTACGCCCATATTCTTACTTCTTTTCACGGTCGAAAACCCATACCGTAATGTGGTTGCTGGGACACGTCGTTTATTGTGTCGTAGAAGGTGCGGGGGAAAGAACACAGGGCCTTTAGGCAGTATAAGATCACGGCTTATTGGACATTCCTGCGACTGCCTCGACATCGAGAGCTCTTCACTGACATGTTGCATCTTTTTTTTCATCGGCAACGTGTTGGTTCATTGCATTTTCCTGATTACAGGTGTTTTCATTGTTACCTATGTTCCCATGTGTTTTGCTTTCGTTATTTATGTTCTAGCTTTCCCTGTTCGTTTTGTTTTCTCCCTTTCGTCAGTATCACTCCAGTTCCATTGTATAATGAGTATAGATGAAGTATGTATTCACATGAGGGTATATAATCCTTACTATCAACTTGGAATTTTTCTCTAGCCGCAGGGCTTGTTTCGCGATTAGAATATAATGTGATTCAGTTGACCTTCTACTTTTAGATTCTACGCAAAAACTAGAAAAATAAATATAAAAATATGAAATAAATATTGTAAAGAAATTAAATAAAATATAAAAACTAAATAAAAAACGGTGTTGATACACAGCATGAGAACTTGGTAGAGGATTATTGGATATGTTCCCGGTTTCTTCCTTTCTATTTTTAACATTATTCTGTTACAATAATTAATTTTTCTCTCGTTTGCAGCTATCTTACATGATGATCTGACTATTGTCAACTGAAGTTTCATGATAGTACCAAGTCACTCTGATAATAAAAAGAAAGAACAGGCGCAGTGTCTTAAGGTTATTGGCCACCCTGGTGTCGATATATGTTCAACTCCTGCTCAGGTATTCTCTTCAGTTTCATCTCACCGAAAATCGTTAAATAGTGTAGTCGATGCAAAATTACTCGAAAATAGTTATTTTCGTTGTTGTAATTTCCATCATAAATCAATCATTACAGCAAACATGCTTCAAATGTGTATTCCATTTCTGATTCGTAGCTGAAATCCTGAACATTTCAACAACGTTCACTTGATCCTTGAGAGAGTGCAGACTAGTCAGACATTTACAGTCACAACTTTGTAGATGGAACGAAATCAGGCAGCAGAGCCACAAAAATTTTCACCGAAATGCACTCCACTTCGACAAACCAGGACGTTTACTTTTACAGGCAGGTTACTGTTATGAAAAAAATCAAAATTTTCCTAACTTGCAAAAAAAGACTAGCAAGGAAATCGCTAAAAGGGAAAATCCTGTAAGAATAAGTTCTTTAATTCTGCTCCGAATTTGGTGTTCCTACTTTCACAGCAATTATCAAATATCCACGGTTTTCATCGCATTTGAAGAAAGATCTATCTTTATGAATCCAAGCGAACTATTTCTTCCGCTATCGCTCCTGAAAAATCCGTGTGCCTGCAAGGCAATAGCTTTCATTAAATGTGCGAATTTGTGTTTCGGTTCCTTCTGCGGCAATTACAACCCAGAGTTCCGTTGCAACACAGCAAGCGATGCCGCGCGATTACGAGTAAGCCGACCGTGTAATGTGTACTGCACGCGCGTAAGACGATCCTGTACTGTGTTATGTAACAAACAGAATACACCTCTGA
This sequence comes from Schistocerca piceifrons, assembly GCF_021461385.2. Classification (NCBI taxonomy): domain Eukaryota; kingdom Metazoa; phylum Arthropoda; class Insecta; order Orthoptera; family Acrididae; genus Schistocerca; species Schistocerca piceifrons. Next base: position 309,106,779 of record NC_060145.1, on the reverse strand, counting down.
AGGGAATGCTCTGTAATAATTGATTTATTAATGAAATTAGTACGATTGAGGTGGATACTTTGCAGTAATTTTGCATGACCCGTACTATTTAATAATATCCGAGTACGATGACACTGAAAAAAGAAGGTACACGGGCAAGTTTTGAAACTGTACCTCCAGCACAACCGTCTCGAACTTTATCCGCTGTGGTGCGTACTTCCGCGTGGTCGAAACGCGGCTAGTGCTACTCGCAAAAAAGACATTCATAAAACTCTGTCGAAAACTAGGGGGAGTCGCATGAAAAGCCACTATACAAACACTGAGGACAGTTCTTGATTAACAGTTCTGAAGGCCCCCTTGTCAGTTTTCCAGTTATTATTCTCTCTATGGACTGAATGAATTATCGTTGTTTCCCTTTTGTTTCTCAACGTCTTTCCACGTGTTTCTTGCCCTATGGCAAGACGGAAGCTTGTCATCAGAATTGAGGGCTGATTAAGTTCCAGGTAACGTGATAAGATTATTGTGTTAAGATACCTGATTTAACATCAATTCGCCGTCGGGTACTCGTCTATAGCTTTCCCTCTGTCCGTTTCATTAATTAAGCTATACATCCAGTTAATAGAAACACCTGAGGTAAGGGTAGAGGACTGATATCTCCTAGGTCCAGGAATAGAAGACTGGCAGCCACGAGTGTTTTTATATGCTGGCTTGGAAACAGTCACGGTGCGTGGTGAAATATACCTCCGGAAACACTATCGGTTTGTCCCTCCTGTGCTACACTCATGAAATGGGCGCTAGAACAATGACTAATATAAACTTAACATATGAGCTCTAGTTTCGCTGATTTTCTGGTGGCGACCATTTGTCGAGACGCATGTGAGAGGATGTAATGTGTTACACTGCTCTCCTTCGAGTGTACACTCCGGGAGTTTCAATAGTAAACCTTTCTGTAACGCAAAACGACTCCCTTGTGGCGACTGACGACAGTATTTACTGATTTTGCTGACTATTCATTACAGCTATTAGGAGTAATATGTTCTTGGGTTAGTTAGTACCTCCAAATCAATGCGACATATCAAGGGAAAGTCGTTAACGCTTATTTCTATCAGGGTAGCAGGTCAGGTGTTGAAGTGTGGACACACGGATGCAAAACGGTAAGTCTATATTGACAGGTGTGGTCCACTTACCGGTGCAGTTGCTAGCGTGCAGAAAACATCAGCTAGGAAATTATGTAATGTGTACGTAGGAAGATGGAGAGAAGAAACAACTAACACACCGAATGGGTACATATTAAGATCACAATGATCACAGTAGAGTGATTCGAAATGGTTCAAATGACTCTGAGCACTATGGGACTTAACATCTGAGGTCATCAGTCCCCTAGAACTTAGAACTACTTAAACCTAACTAACCTAAGGACATCACACAGGTCCATGCCCGAGGCAGGATTCGAACCTGCGACCGTAGCAGTCGCGCGGTTCCAGACTGTAGCACCTAGAACCGTTCGGCCACGCCGGCCAGCAGAGTGATTCGAGATCTTGCTCTGTCTCTACGTTTTGTAAATTAAACTTTGTGTACGACCTAACAAGAAGTAGTTCATAGGTTTCTAATCCGGTGGTAGCGCTGGCCACGCGATTGGACCACTTCGAGCTATCTATCATCCACCATATTGTCTGTCGAGATATCTACAAATGCGAAATCATGCTGAAACCACATTTCCTGACGGACTTTCAGGGTACAGCTTCCAAGAACGTGCCGAATACGTTTTGTACGAAGATAAAGTATACAGGATCAGTTAGCTTGAGTCGAAGGATACATGCAACTGATATCATCGTAGAACAGAAATGGTTCGTTTCCGGACATGGATTCCTATTCTCCTATTCAAATTGTTATGTACACACTGCCCTATAAAAGTCCCAGATATTTGTAATGGGAATGTCCGAACATCATGTATATATACACTACTGGCCATTAAAATTGCTACACCACGAAGATGACGTGCTATAGACGCGAAATTTAACCTACAGGAAGAAGATGGTGTGATACGCAAATGATTAGCTTTCCACAGCATTTACACAAGGTTCGCGCCGGTGGCGACATCTACAACCTGGTGACATGAGGAAAGTTTCCAACCGATTTCTCATACACAAACAGCAGTTGAGCGGCGTTTCGTGGTGAAACGTTGTTGTGATGGCTCGTGTAAGGAGGAGAAATGCATACCATCACGTTTCCGACTTTGATAAAAGTCGGATTGTAGCCTATCGCGATTGCGGTTTATCGTATCGCGACATTGCTGCTCGTGTTGGTCGACATGCAATGGTTGTTAGCAGAATATGGAATCGGTGGGTTCAGGAGGGTAATACGGAACGCCGTGCTGGATCCCAACTGCCTCGTATCACTAGCAGCCGAGATGACAGGCGTCTTATCCGCATGGTTGTAATGGATCGTACAGCCACGTCTCGATCCCCAATCAACAGATGGGGACGTTTGCAAGACAATAACTACCTGCACCACCAGTTTGACGACGTTTGCAGCAGCATGGACTATCAGCTCGGAGACCATGGCAGTGGTTACACTTGACGCTGCATCACATACAGGAGCGCCTGTGATGGTGTACTCAACGACGAACCTGGGTGCACGAATGGCAAAACGTCATTTTTTCGAATGAATCCAGGTTCTGTTTACAGCATCATGATGGTTGCATCCGTGTTTGGTGACATCGCGGTGAACGCACATTGGAAGCGTGTACTCGTCATCGCCATACTCGCGTATCACCCTGCGTGATGGTATGGGGTGCCATTGGTTACACGTCTCGGTCACCTCTTGTTCGCATTGACGTCACTTTGAACAGTGGACGTTACCATTTCAGATGTGTTACGACCTGTGGCTCTACCCTTCATTGCCGGCCGAAGTGGCCGTGCGGTTCTAGGCGCTGCAGTCTGGAACCGCGAGACCGCTACGGTCGCAGGTTCGAATCCTGCCTCGGGCATGGATGTGTGTGATGTCCTTAGGTTAGTTAGGTTTAACTAGTTCTAAGTTCTAGGGGACTAATGATCTCAGAAGTTGAGTCCTATAATGCTCAGAGCCATTTAAACCATCTACCCTTCATTCTATCCCTACATTTCAGCAGGATAACGCACGACCGCATGTTGCAGGTCCTGTACGGGCCTTTCTGGATACAGAAAATGTTCGACTGCTGCCCTGGCCAGTACATTCTCCAGATCTCTCACCAACTGAAAACATCTGGTCAATGGCGGCCGAGCAACTGGCTCGTCACAATACGCCATTCACTACTATTGATGAACTGTGGTATCGTGTTGAAGCTGCATGGACAGCTGTACCTGTACACGCCATCCAAGCTCTGTTTGACTCAATGCCCAGGCGTATCAAGGCCGTTTTACGGCCAGAGGTGGTTGTTCTGGGTGCTGATTTCTCACGATCTATGCACCCAAATTACGTGAAAATGTATTCATATGTCAGTTGTAGTATAATATATTTGTTCAATGAATACCTGTTTATCATCAGCATTTCTTCTTGGTGTAGCAATTTTAATGGCCAGTAGTGTAGTAAACAGTAATGGCCCAGCAAAACTCCCTTGGAGGGCTCCTCACATTGGCTTTACGTCTATCTGGCAATATAATCACGTTAAGAAAAATATATTGAGTTATATCTCTTGCGAAGCATTGAATCCATCCACAGATCTGGTCCCATAGTCACTAAGTTCGTATTTTGCCCGCTAACCGACAGTGCGAAACTTAAGATGGCATCAACAAAGAACCCTCTTGGACCCATATCCGATCGGTCTCAGCGAGTAGCAGTATATATTCGAGAGGTCACGGAAATAATTCGGTGTCTCGTGAAATTCATGTCATGATGTATTTCTGGTGTCATGAGGACCACTCTACAACATAGGATTCACAAATGCAAATGGTCAAAGTTTGACTTATGTGCTTCCATATTTGTAACTCCAACTGAAGGACGCTTTTTTACTGGACGCATTTACTCTGAAGCAACTAATCCCCAAATAGTTTTCTTCTGCGTCTAGAAAACGTCGCTTCCTCTTCCTCGAAACGGAAGTGTGAATGGATTCGTAATGAAATTTATTTTTAGAAGTTTCTGGGGGACAGCTTCCCATTACTTTTGTGAGTCGCGCGTAAAGGGAAAGCTTTGTAATTCGGCGCCAGGCGAAGCAATAGCAAAAAGCGAGTGTAGAGCCTGGCGAAGGGCCCTCCGCCCTCTCTAGCCGTGTCAGCTGCCTTTGTAAGCGGCGCGGCCTGCGGCGTGTCTGGGCTGGCTGTGTGTCTGGACCGCCGCCTGTTACTGGGACCCTCCAGCGTCGCAGTGCGCGAGTCGAGCACCTCCTCCCTCCCCCTCCCCCACCACCGCTTCGCCACCCGCGAGCCCTCGTCACAAAATAGCCGCCCACCGCCCCGCGGCTGCGCGGGACACGGACCGCAGGGTTCAACTGCCTCTTTTGCTGACCCGCTGGACTGACAACGTGGCCGCCGACAATTCATTCTTTACCTGTGCTATCCACAGTATAGGACTTTTCAAAAAGAACACAGTCGATTGACAGTAAAATGTATTCCGGTTGAACCAAGGAAGATATTTGCGAAATATTTTGTCCACAGTATAGTGTTATACACACTATGGAATGTCCAGAAGACCACACTCATAATCCAAAACATGAATCACATGCATGATGTTATCTTGTTCTACATTTACTTTTGTAGTGTTGGCCGAAAAGCCAACACTGTTTTTCTAGCGGAGGCCAAAATGCACGCGTTTAATTACACGCTGACTGGCGTGAGGTCTGGAACAGGACAATATCTTGAGAATTGCAAATAAAGTGCGTAGATGATGTAATACTTAACTTTGATCCACAATTGTAGAACATCTCTCGTTACGCTACATGCTTCATAATATTAATTTTCAATTGAATACGGCGCCTTGCTAGGTCGTAGCAAATGTAGCTGAAGGCTATGCTATCGTCTCGGCAAATGAGAGCGTATTTGTCAGTGAACCATTGCTATGAACGTCGGCTGTACAACTGGGGCGAGTGCCAGGACGTCTCTCTAGACCTGCCGTGTGGTGGCGCTCGGTCTGCAATTACTGACAATGGCGACACGCGGGTCCGGCGTATACTAATGGACCGCGGCCGATTTAAAGGCTACCACCTAGCAAGTGTGGTGTCTGGCGGTGACACCACATTTACAACGCAAGACGTCAATGATTCAGCGTGGCACGGAATCGACAAGTCCTTGGCACGTCTGAGGCACCAGATTTTTACAGAAAGGACACACAGTTTCCGTAAATACGGGCTGGTGGTTTGTGAATGCTGATCTGGCATCCAATACCGAGTTGAATTTTGTAGAATTCAGGTCAGGTGAACTTGGTGACCGAGATATCATCGCCAGTTCACTCTCCTCAAACCACTGTCGCACGATTCTGGCCATGTGATGAGGGCAGTTATCCTCTTGGAACACACTATCGCCATCGGAAAGACATTAAGTGGTTCGCAATAATGTTAACGTAATCAGCAGTTGCCATATAGCCTTCGATTACCACCATAAGTGCCACGTAAGTCAAGTGGATGACCCCCGTAACATAACACCGGCCAGAAAGGCCTGCTTCGAAGGCGAGTTGCATTTCTCAAGCAGCTATTTGCCTGGCTCACGGTCGACTTTGTGTAAGATAAATCGTGATTCTTAAGAGTAGGTGATAGGTTTCCATCTGGGGTCTATGATGATATCTATGCTCTATAGTCGTGGTGTGTATTCTAAGGGCGTATCGTCCAACCAGGATGATCCTGTGCGCTAACGAAATTTGTTTTTCAATGATAGCGGCTGATGGTAACGGTTACCAGTGGAAAAGCAGGATCTAGCTGCCCCGTATTGTAACACCTCCGATTTATGTATCCCGCTCGATCGGGATCTGAATAGCAGTCCAAATAATAATTAATTAATGTGACCGTGTACCTAATGGGGCTGGCAATCGGATTTGACTGCTACGGAGTTGTTACATTCCATTTTGTCCTTCTCAAATGCTGTAATAATGAAATGTCTCGTGACAAGAAGAACGCCAACACAGCTTCGCTAATCAAGACCTATATTCGTCTCAAAAACACAAGAAAAAGGAGACAGCCACTGCCTTCGTCATACATATTTAATAACGGCTAATCTCAGCACAGGCTTCCTCGCTTTTCATTATCGTCACACGCAAATTCAATCACTGTAATCCAACACTGCAATCCAACACTGCAATCCAAATGATGCCGGCGCGGTAGACGCGAAACCATAAATATTGGCACAGAAATATCACTGATCACTCTCGTAATTATGCCTTTTCACTTTCCCGGATTATTCTAACACAAAGGGGTTAAACCGCGGCGATGGCCACTCCCTTTGCCGGTACAGCCTTGGAATATAGCAGCAGGCCTCCACACGGCTCGGCCCGCAACCTGGGAACACTGACTGACTCAACTCTCACTCGCTCTCGCAACCCGACACTATCGATTATTTGCCCTTTCGACCTGTGCCGAGTGCAAACTTATAGTAAGGGCCTATGGACCCCTTACATCCCCGCCCTCGAAAACTTCTTTGGAGCCTCCGGTGTAAAAGACTCGGCAAGGGAATTAGACATTACTGCATCTGAACAAAACACACAGTGTAAATAATTAATGAAATTACAATTCACTAAATAATCCCTCGACTCCGGTAGTGGGCTGCCTCCACAATAATTTCTACAAAAAGGTTATTACATCTCATAAACATGGCATTGTCCAAATTACAATTTTTTTTATCAAGCAGCAATAAGCCTCTATAGTCCAATATTGAATGAAACACACAACATACAATCAAAAATTATTACTTGAACACATGACATATGAATTATTATACTACAAATTAGCTGTTACAGGTTTTATACCCATTCTCAGGTAATCATCGATATGAAATATGCAACTCTAATTATAATACATCAGAAAACACAATGTAAATAAACATTTCCCTTTTTCAAATGTCCGTTCAACAACTAAATGTCCTAAATGTATCTTAGTAGGTTTGTTCGGGTCCTTGTAGCTCTCACTCTTGACCGGACCTCACCTGGAGTGTCATTCAGTTCTCTGGTCCCTCCACCTCTTCCTCTATAATCAGACGAATGATTAAAATGATTCCTTGGGTCATTACTTCCCTCTCGGTTTTGATCATTAGCTTGATTGTGTTCTAGTGATCGAACAGATTCCAACTGTTCCAGTATCTCCAGCAAGGCCTCCCTATCTTTAATTAGGCTCCCGGATACAGTTTCTTGCATTCTCTGGCTCATTCTTCTTTTTATCGCTGATGTCATTACGCCATCACTCAGGGGTTGTTCCAAGGTCTCGTTCAATTCCCACAAATGTTCGGCAAACTCTTTCGACATTCCTCTCCATGTATTAAGTGACTTGCAGTGTAGTAGGTCCTCAAGTGCTGCACACTGATGACTTTTGGACCAGTATTTCTTAGAGAATTCTCCTTCAAACTGATCATAACTAGTAGTCCCTTCCTTCTTCTTGACTCCCCAAGTGAAGGCCTCACCTTCCATTGCAACCCTCTGGTCATCCTCTTCTCGTTGCATGGCTATAGCATTTCTCAGACTGACAGGCAATTGGTTCTGCCTATCTCCTATCCCCTTAACCGCATTGTTGCATTGTTTCTGCATCTGCGTCACCTCAGTGATCCTTTCTCCCAATTCGGCTTTAATTTCTTCAACATCGTCTTCTATCTTTTTCGTTAACTTTCCTTCCGTCTTCTCCACCTCTCCCTGGACTTGGTCTATATTCTTCTGTAGCTTACTCTCTCTCTCGTCGATGTTCATCTTCAGTCGTTCTCGTAACTCCTGCATTTCCTTCTTCATAATACATTCCATCTTCATCTGCGATGTTTTGATCTCTTGTGCTATAGTTTCCTTAAATGACTTTTCTAAGCTTTCTCTAAATTCTTGTAAACATTTCTTTAATGATTTTTGTAAATCTTCCTTTATTGATTTGTGGAATATTTCTTGCCTTTCTCTAGCTTCTTGTGAACCTTTATGTAATGATGTGTGACTTTCTTGTAAACCCTTTAGTGATTTTCTTGTTTCTTGTAAACCTTTCTCTAATGATTCTCGTAAATCTTCCTTTAGTAACGCGTTATTTTCTTGTAAACTTTTCTCTAATGATGCGTTATTTTCTTTTAGCAAGGCTGCCAACATCGACTGCAAATCTGCACCCTCTGAAACTGGCTTATCTCTCGTCGTTTGTCCCGGTGTCTCGGGATAACTAGTTGAGTGTGCTAATGGGATATCTAATGACAATCCATAATCACTGATTCCTGAATCATCTCTGTCTTCCTGTCCTATCCCTTTCCTTTCAACTACTGCCCCACAAACCTGCTTATCTTCAGTAGACATGTTTGTTTATTTTTAATGCACAGGTAAGTAATATAGAATAACCTCTAGTAACCCAAAACACTCCTAATTACCATGAAACTAATCAAATAGTACCTGCAGTATTTTCAGTTAATCCCAAATTGATATAATATACATGAGTACTGAACATAACAACTCTCAAAAACTAATAATTTCAAATATCAATTCTCACATACACAGCTTATGTAAAATGTTCTAAATAAGATAAATCACACCACTCATAAAATCTATAAATGTAAAATCCCCAAAAACAATGAGCATATCTGTATAATTACCATTTAGACAACGCAGTATGCATAAATAAGCATGCTATATTTCAGAGTATGTTTCGCAAACTTTTCGGAAATTACTGTAATTGGGCACTTTTCCTGATGTGAACTTCCGTTTACAATTGTTTATTTACCGCAAAGACTGCGCACTACAATTGAATGTTTGGCCAACCAGTCGTCTTCACTCACCAACTGACGTTACCACGAGTCGCGATGTTTTGACGTTTGAAGTGGGCGTGGCGCTGTACTGCTGCCGGAGCCGTGTGAAGTTGCGCTGAAGATCTGTGGCGAGTCATCGTAGTTCTCCATCGGCCGCTCCGTGGCGCTGCAGGCGGGCGTAGTTTGTAGTTCGGCCGCTAAATGCCGGGTCGGCGCTCGGTGTAGTGTGTCTGTGCTTGAACTACTCCTTGCACAGGTAGTTGGGATGACGTGTGAAATCACCTCGCAGATCGAAGCTCTTTGGCGCAGCTGCTACACGGGTCTGCGTGACGTCACTCAATAATTGCGTTGCCACAATACATTGTCGTCCGCATAACAGTTTATGGGTCCACATGAAGCTGTCCGATTTTCACTATTCAAAAATCAATTCCAGTCAAATATTACTATTAAACACTTCTGTAAAAGCGTTAGTGACGAATTCTTGGCTCGTTTTGCTATTTTAAAGTTCACACGTGTCTTTCTTTAGTGTTCACTTTTCACAGTTTTTCGCGCAGATTTACGCATTTGCACATTATACCACAGTTTATCGACACTATTATTCTTATCTAATATGGCAAGTAAAGAAAGTTTAGCCACAATTGTAAGATGTTATTACTTCGTATTGTTCAAAAATGCACTAATTCTTGTCGCGATTTTAAACTTTATGCTCTGTCTCGATCCAAAACTGGAAAAAATATTTTCTCGCGTTAAGCAAGATAAAATTACCTATTGTTCTTTACGATTCGTCCGAAAATTGCACTTGTCCTTTCACGGTAAGCCAAGGGTGTAACACCTCCGATTTGTGTATCCCGCTCGATCGGGATCTGAATAGCAGCCCAAATAATAATTAATTAATGTGACCATGTACCTAATGGGGCTGGCATTCAGATTTGACTGCTACGGAGTTGTTACATTCCATTTTGTCCTTCTCAAATGCTGTAATAATGAAATGTCTCGTGACAAGAAGAACGCCAACACAGCTTCACTAATCAAGACCTATATTCGTCTCAAAAACACAAGAAAAAGGAGACAGCCACTGCCTTCGTCATACATATTTAGTAACGGCTAATCTCAGCACAGGCTTCCTCGCTCTTCATTATCGTCACACGCAAATTCAATCACTGTAATTCAACACTGCAATCCAACACTGCAATCCAAATGATGCCGGCGCGGTAGACGCGAAACCATAAATATCGGCACAGAAAAATCCCTGATCACTCTCTTAATTATACCTTTTCACTTTCCCGGATTATTCTAACACAAAGGGGTTAAACCGCGGCGATGGCCACTCCCTTTGCCGGTACAGCCTTGGAATATAGCAACAGGCCTCCACACGGCTCGGCCCGCAACCTGGGAACACTGACTGACTCAACTCTCACTCACTCTCGCAACCCGACACTATTGATTGTTTGCCCTTTCGACCTGTGCCGAGTGCAAACTTATAGTAAGGGCCTACGGACCCCTTACAGTACACAGGCCCTCCTCCTCTATGAATGCGATGATCTGTAACCTCAATGGATGACGGTTTCAGACACGGGTTTCCATCTGCAGTTTGTTCTTCTCCTGCAAATTGAAAAACATTGAGGATTTTTTAGGGTTCGAGGAGAAAAATAAACTGCAGCTAGAAACCTGTCTCAAAAACGGTCATCCTACGTGGCAACAGAAAATAGCATTTATAAGAGACATGGCCTTCCTATGCAGTAGCCAGTCAGTCGCGATCATTGAATAGCAAACTTTGCAATTCCCACCTACACTCCATCAGAAGAGAAAGCCACTTTTGCCGCCCTCAACTTCGACACTCTCTAGCGTCGTTCACGATATAAGCGGATAGTGGTGCCTATACCCGATTTGTTCCTCAAGACAACCTCTAGAATCGCTCGAGGTTGGTTGCAACATTTCTGGGACGTCAAGCACTTAGAAAGATTTAAAATTTAATTCTGGTGGAAAATGGTAAAAACGAAATAGGCTAACGCAATGACGCTTGGCGAAGTATTTGTAGGAATAAGGCAGAGAAGTAAACTAGTGATAATCACAGGAATGAGGTAATCACTCTGGCTGGGATATGGGCCAATGTTGTGGAGAAATTGTCTGAAACAGTCAATGAAGGAAATATTTCAGTAAAGAGAGACAGAGGAAGACTTAAAATGTTGAATGACAGAGTAAACGAATTTACAGAAAGACTGAGGACAAAGAAGACTGCAAAGTGTCCTGTCTATATCTATTATAATATGGTTGAATCTAATAAGATTAAATCCCAGTAGGCATAACGCACACTTCGAACTTCATTCTTTCAACAACCAACAGGCATACGATGCCTAGCTGAAAATCTGTGAAACTGACGTTAAACAAAGTTATGTTGGATGGTCTGAATAATCGACTCATAGGATTAATTCTCAGTGGCATTACAGATAGAACATGTTTAAAATGTTCTCTTCTTAATTTAATTCACGCATGAACTCGTTCAACCATGGACCAAAGACGTTTCAAAGACGTTCAGATAGGATCAAGCGGTTTCGCAGTTCCAAATAGCTGTGCATTTCCACTGCTCATTACTGATGCAAATGTTTCAAAGAAATCCTAAGCTTTCTATAGAAGTAGATCACTCACATGAAGACACGGTTTAGGAATTAGTGTTGCGGTTATATGATCTCTTCTCCAAACGCCAAGCCTATCAAAACACCTTCTCACGTCTACCCGTTCCCAACGAGGAATGGCCTTTTTGAGTCATCAGTCTTCTGACTGGTTTGATGAGGTCCACCACGAACTCCCCTCCTACGCCAACCTCTTTATCTTATACTATCACTTGCAAATTACGTCCTCAATTTTTTTCTGGATGTATTGTTCCAACCTCTGTCTTCCTCTATATCTTCCTACACAGCTCTCTCTAGCAGCAGGGAAGTTATTCCCTAATGTCTCAACAGATGTCCTATCATTCTGTTCCTTCCTGTTGTCAGAGTTTTCCACACATTCCTTTCCTCTCTGGCCCTGCGCAGGACCTCCTCATTACTTACCTTATCAGTACACCCCTTTTTAACATTAGTTTGTAGCACGACATCTGGAATGCTTCGATTTTCTTCTGTTCCGGTTTTCCTACAGTCTACGTTCCACTACCATACAATGCCACGCTCCAAACGTACACTTTCACAAATTTGTTCCTCAAATTAAGGCCTATGTTTGATGGTAGTAGACTTCTCTTTGCCAGGGATGTCCTATTTGCCAGTACAGTCTGCCTTTGGCGTCCTACTTGCTCCGTCCGTCATTGGTTATTTTGCTGCCTAGCTAGTAGAATTCCTTAACTTCATCTACTTCGTGACCATCAATCTTGATATTAAGTTTATCACTGTTCTCATTTCTGCTACTTCCGTCGTTCTTCCATTTATTCTCAGTCCATATTCTGTGCTCACTTAATTCAGCAGATCATGTAATTCTTCTTCACATTCACTCAGTATAGCAATGTCGTCAGCGAATCTTATCATTAATATCCATTTACCACGAATTTTAATGCTTTTTCAATGAATAGATTGAACAGTAGGGGCAAAAGACTGTATCCATGTCTTACATCCTTTTTCGAATGAGCGCTTCATTCTTGGTCTTCCACTCTTTTTACTCCCTCTTGGTTCTTGTACATGTTGTATGTTAGCAATGTTTCCCTATAGGTTACCGCTATTTTCCTCAGAATTTCAAACGCGTTGCACAATTTTACACTGCCGAACGTTTTTCCCTGGTCGACAGATCCTATAAATGTGTTTTGATTTTTCTTCCGTCTTCCTTCCGTTATCAACCGCAACGTCCGAACTGGCTCCCTAGTGCCTTTGCTAAAGCCAAACTGATCGTCGTCTAACATAACCTCTATTTTTTATCACGCGGAAACCACTTGATGAAGAGATACTGCCGCCATAGATCGTCAGCTGACAGTTTCAGAGTCATACATATCCAAACTGCATCACTACAGCCCATGGATGTTGGGTATCTGGTTTTTAGTATATATGCTATTCTTGTAAAGGCCTCAGTGGTTCACAACCCCACAACAAGCTACAGCAGTCCACTCACGCCACCGCCGTCCCACAACGAACCCAGGGTTACTGTGCAGTTCCCCCCCCCCCCCCCCCTCCTTCCCCTAAGACTGGAACGCCTTACATCAGAAGAGTGTAACCCCAAATATTTGCGTGTTAGGGTAGTCGTCGACATAGAGTGTAACTGAGGTGGAATGAGGGAAACCAGCCCGCATTTGCCAAGGAAGATGGAAAACCGTCTTTAGAATCATCCACACGCTGGCCGGCACACCAGATCCCAACATTAATCCTCTGGGCGGATTTATGCCGGGGACCGGCACGGCTTCCGGCTCAGGAAGCAGCGCGTGAGATCGCGCGGCTAGCCGGGCGAGCTAAACAACACTTACATGATTAAAAGGTTAATGGCCCAATCGATGTATACAAGGTGTCCCAGAAATAATGATCAATATTTAGGTATAAGACAGGAACGATCATTCGAAGCAAGGAATCTAGCAAACATGCACTCTACAATGAATACCTTAAGAACTATGAGCATTTCTTCGTCTTTGACATTATGAGACCAATCGCTTCTACTGCAAGCTGTCTGCTTTGCATATTTTGGGAGATGGTAGTATGGACCGAAACCAGAAAACAAGAACAAAACGTCCAGTAAGCATAGGCTCTAAAATTCACACCGTAAGAGCTAGGAGTACCTGTTCGGAAGAAGCTATGTGTTTCGCAGCAGCGAAGATAAACAAATGCTCATAATTCTTAAGGTATGCACTTTAGAGTCCATTAGAAGAGACGTTTTCCCCAGTATACCTTAAGAATTATGAGTACTTGATTATCTTCGCTGCTCCGGAACATATCACTTCTACTGAACAAGTGCTCATCGCCATCAGATCCCATGTTTACTGGATATTTTGTTCTTGTTTTGGTCCATACTACTACCTCTCAAAATATGGAAAGCAGAGAGCTTACAGTGGAAGAGGATTTGTTTGACAATATTGAAGATGTAGAAGTGTTCACAGCATTCAAGGTATGGATTTTAGAGCCACTGTTTAGTAGACTTCCTTGGAATGATGGTCGTTCCTGTCACATACGTAAATACTGAGCATTTCTCCTTGGAAACTGAGTATACGGTGAATGAAAATATGGCAACTAAAATTACAATGAGATACAGAAGATTAGATGCTCACAGGCGTTGATAAATATTTGAAAATGTCTACTCCGACCGGGACTCGAACCCGGGATCTCCTGCTCACATGGAAGACTATCTATCCGATTGTGCCATCAAAGACACAGAGAATACTGTGACTGAGACTGACACGCTCTTCGAGAGACCCATATTTCCAACTTACTGTCCACACACTACATTTGTAGTGCCCCTGCCCACTACACTCATCTCAATCTACCGATTCCCGTAAGAGTTTGAGCAATGTGAGTGCATCCGCACTGAAGAAGATCATTGGTGGGTAATTCATATAGCAACTGAGGTTTGTTATTTTGGTTCAAAAATAGTTCAAATGGCTGTGAGCACTATGGGACTTAGCTTCTGAGGTCATCAGTCCCCTAGAACTTAGAATTACTTAAAACTAACTAACCTAAGGACATCACACACATCTACGACCGTAGCGGTCGCGCGGTTCCAGACTGTAGCGCCTAGAACCGCTCGGCTACCCCGGCCGGCCTGTTATTTTGGTTTTAATATTTTATTACAGAGGGGACTGTTTTATATTAAATTATTTACCTTCTTACATTTCAAACTTTGTCCTGTTTATTTATATATCTTTTACATCAATTTGCCAATGGCCTTGCCTCAGTGGTAACACCGGTTCCTGCCAGATCACCGAAGTTAAGTGTTGTCGGGTTTGGCTAGCACCTCGGGTTTGGCTAGCACTTGCATGGGTGATTCTGCGGGATGCCGACCGCTGATGGTATTTTTGGTGCACTCAGCCTTACCAGGCCAATTGAGTAGTTGCTTGATGAATAAGTAGCAACTTCAATTATGAAAACTAACAACGGCCGTGAGAGCGGTATGCTGACCCCTCCAAATCCGCATTCAGTGACGCCTGTGAACTGAGGATGACACGGCGGTCGGTCCGTACCGCTGAGCCTCAAGGCCTGTTCGGACGGAGTGTACATCACTTGGACTCTGTTTAAGAATTATAAAGAAAGTCTGCACGCAGAGGACACACTTACCTCTTCTGACTACCGTCTTCATCTACTTGGAATGTAGCAATGACCTTCGCTTTTAATGTACGGCACCCGTACTTAGGAAGAGATCTTGATGACTATGTGCCAGGGGTGAGGGGCTGCTTCTATTTTAACGTTACATTTTATACCATGCCGTCTGCAATGACAGCTCTGTCGACGGAACGGTAAACTCTAATTTTCCTCCCTTCCTTCCGTCCTTCTTTCTTATGCTAGTCGTTTGCTATTATAGAGGAAAAATATTTTGTCAACGTTTATTAAATCATTAGGCTTCTTGTCAGTTGTCCAGTGCTGACTGTGAAATGTGAAGATGTAAGTGTCGCTTTTTGCTACTGCATCAGTTGTTAGTTTCATATCAGTAAACCCCCAACATAGATCTTTAAAAAATGGATCTATTATGTATAAAATAGCTAGTTTTTCCCGAATCTCAATGTTCATCACGTCATATCTGCTAAACTCTGTGTCGTACAACGATATAAGTTTTCAGGTAGACTCAGTTCTGTATGTGGCTACTGTCTGCGAACTGCGTTGCGGGTAAAGTTAAAAGTAAGAAGTAATGAATTAAAAGATTGATGCTGAAGCTTTAGTGCATGCACAGCGAAATTGTAGTAATAGATAAACTTCACTGTTTCATTACTTTGTTGGGATGTCAGCGAGAAGAAGTTTTGAAAAGGTTTCTAATTATGTGTAAATTTACTGGAAGCCGATACGTACTCTCATCCTCATTAATTTGCACGCCAAGCATTATACTACCTCAAGAAGTATGTAAGGTTTATAACATTCATACTTACTGCCTTAAACTTTGAACGTAAGATTACACTTCTTAGCTAGCGGATTCTGACAGTATTTTAAATTTTTAAATTAAGTCGACAATACGAACACCTTAAAATAATTTAAAAATATTATTCTGTAATAATGTTGTTACTGTAAATATTCATTGTACTTTGCGATAATGTCTTCTCTTCTGCTATACGAACCTTGCACTAAACAGTTTCCAGACGCTATATTTGTTTACAAATATGACACTATACATGTAATGTGTTATGACAGCGAAAGGAACCTGTGACCACTGGAAGTACTCTATTTTACTTATTTTATGTTTACCGTTGGATATAAGTTTAATTTTTTGTCAGAAGAAACCCAAAACCATGTTCTGAAATAGTATCTTGTTTCTCCACTAGACACTGCCACAAGTTCCTCCAAAAAATCGTAACACAAAACACACACAAATGTCATACTAACTAATGTAAATCCACCTGATGATGGACATTTAAACCTTTGAAACGCGTTGTGGAGATAAACAAAACGGTGACTAATAACAGCAAACTTGTTGTTTCATTTAAATCAACAATTATACGAAAAAATGGTTTTTTTGGAGTCCTTAGATAGGCAACTTATGACTGGTTCTGGGTAACGATCTCATCCGTTGTACAACTAATGTGGAAACTTCAACCGGACAAGTCTCGGTTAAAAGCAATATTGAGATTATAAACAAAACAAATTTTGTCTGTCAGGTGTTCTCAGCTCATCCGAGTGATGAAAACCTGAAGTCACGAAAGTACTAAACTTCCTTGCAAACTACTTTATTTATACGTGAATTCGTCTCTTTAATTATTAAATGTCTCTCTTAGATCTCAGAGTCTGTACACTGAGGTGCTCGCATTTATCTGGCTGTATGTGCTTGTTGGATGCATACTTGGATTGTTTATCCTACTAGTTTATTTGAAAATGCGTGTAGTGTCGATTAGTAGGTTTGAATTGTTCTTTTAAGTCTTTCTAATTATGTCAGTGCAAGTCCCACGTAATTTTAATACCAGTTTCTCTTGTTAGATTACGATGATTTTGTATCACAAGAGTCACACTGAAATAGGATTACATGTTAATTTTGAAGTTGCATAAATGATCGGTAATTCGATATCGACTTCCATTTATGAACGCTACTTCCTACAAAATCTACCATAATAAGGGAATCCTTATTTATTATATATTGTAACAGACACAGTAAGGTGCTGATTCAGAGCAATGGTGTAAACAATTATTATTAATAGAGTGGTAGGTAGCATGAAAATCTGTTTATTGTGACGACGAGAGGATAGCGCCAACAGGCTTTTATTTCTCAGCTCAAATCGTTACTAATGCAGAACACGTTCAGAGTCTGACTATGGACTAAAACAAATGCACTATGTGATCAAATGTACCCCGACAGCCCCAAAAATATACGTTTTTCATTTTTCATATTAGTTGCATTGTGCTCCCACCTACTGCCAGGTACTCCATATCAGCGACGTCAGTAGTCATTAGACATCGTGAGAGGGCAAAATGCCGGCCGTGGTGGCCACGCGGTTCTAGGCGCTTCAGTCTGGAACTGCGCGACCGCTACAGTCGCAGGTTCGAATCCTGCCTCGGGCATGGATGTGTGTGATGTCCTTAGGTTAGTTAGGTTTCAGTAGTAAACATTCCTAGGTCCACTGTTTCCGATGTGATAGTGAAGTGGAAACGTGAAGGGACATGTACAGCACAAAAGCGTACAGGCCGACCTCGTCTGTTGACTGACAGAGACCGCCGACAGTTGAAGAGGATCGTAATGTGTAATAGGCAGACATCTATCCAGACCATCACACAGGGATTCCAAACTGCATCAGGAGCCACTGCAAGTACTATGACAGTTAGGCGGGAGGTGAGAAAACATGGATTTCATGGGCGAGCGTTTCTTGGTGTAAGGAGCGTAAACGTTGGACGACTGAACAGAGGAGAAATGTTGTGTGGGGTGACGAATCACGGTCCACAATGTGGCGATGAACGTCATCTGCCAGCGTGTGTAGTGCTAACAGTAAAATTCGGACGCCATGGTGTTATGCTGTGGTAGTATTTTTCAAGGAGGGCTTGCACCCCTTGTTGTTTTGCTTGGCACTATCACAGCACAGCCCTACGTTGATGTTTTCAGCAGCGTTTTGCTTCCCACTGTTGAAGAGCAATTCGGGGATGGCGACTGCATTTTTTAACACGATCGAGCACCTGTTCACAATGCCCAGTCTGTGGCGGAGTGGCTACACGACAATAACATCCCTGTAATGAACTGGCCTGCACATTTTGGAAAGTCGACTTCGTGCCAGGCCTCACCGACTGACATCGACACCTCTTCTCAGTGCAACACTCCGTGAAGAATGGGCTGCCACTTCCCAAGAAACCCTCCAGCACCTGACTGAACGCATGCCTGCGAGAGTGGAAGCTGCCATCAAGGTTAAGGGTGGTCCAACACCATATTGAATTCCAGCATTACCAGTGGAGGGCGCCACGAACTTTTAAGTCATTTTCAGCTAGGTGTCCGGATACTTTCGATCACATATTGTATTTTATGCCTCAATGTACTTTCCTGATGATGATTAGTGTTTTAGGGCGCACAACAACGAGGTTATCAGCGCCCAAATGTAGTTTCCTCCTCGGTTTGATAAGTATCGCTTCGTGCGTTTACGCTGTAGTCTCGTTGCCAGCAGCTCGCTGATCGCTGCTGACAGCTCGCATTTCGCAGCTCGCCGGAGGCCTTGTTACATTTACTCCGGCTGGCAGTTAACTGGGAGTAACTTCCCTGCAGGTGTTTACATACGTATAACTCGCGCAGCATATGTTGGCTGACGCGCAGTGACCAGTTTTCGTCCAAACCGCTGGGCCAGTTCATTCGTTTGTTCAGAAGGGGAAACGAACAAGCATTCGCCACCTTTCGGCCGGTCGGCGATGACAGAATCGACGCGCACACACTGCTATCTTTCTCAAGCGTTTTACAAAAACTTTTCGGAAAAAAAATTCATTTTTGCCTTACTTATAGCCTTATATGAAGATGTGCCCATCATTTCGTTGATGGTCATAGTTATTACGATATTTACATGAAAGTAAGACACTGCGTGAAATTCGGAAAAATGTAAAATAAAAAACAGAAGTCTCTATGTTTAAGCTTTTGGTGCACATTACATAATTTTTTGTTACATATAGCATTAAGCTAACAAACTGACTTTTTCTTTAGATTTTGGTAGAGGTGCTTGTCCGTCACCAATCTCATTTGCGATCGCGTCCCGCCAGCCATAGAGCCAGAGTGAAATATCCACAACCTTCCTCATATTTCATATACGGTTTCAGATATCGAAATGAGGTTTTGGCAGATGATATTATTATTGGCTACTGCAATGTATGAAACATGTTTGCCTGTACCACCTAACCACTTATAACATTGAAGTATTAGTAAGTTCGTTGTAAGGCATAATAAAAGTAATCTTTGGAAAAAAACGCACAGCTGCGTCTCGAATATATACTGAAAGGGATGAGCGTTCAACGTCTCGATTTGTTGTGGCATCAGATAGAAATACAATATCGCATATTATAAGATTACTTCCCGGAAAGTACAGGTTGATTCAAAAAGAATACCACAACTTTAGGAATTTAAAATTCTGCAACGACAAAAGGCAGAGCTAAGCACTATCTGTCGGCGAATTAAGGGAGCTATAACGTTTCATTTAGTTGTACATTTGTTCGCTTGAGGCGCTGTTGACTAGGCGACAGCGTCAGTTGATGCTAAGATGGCGACCGCTCAACAGAAAGCTTTTTGTGTTATTGAGTACGGCAGAGGTGAATAGACGACAGTTGTTCAGCGTGCATTTCGAACGAAGTATGGTATTAAACCTCCTGATAGGTGGTGTATTAAACGTTGGTATAAACAGTTTACAGAGGATGGGTGTTTGTGCAAAGGGAAAAGTTCTGGACGGCCGAGAACGAGTGATGAAAATGTAGCACGCATCCAGCAAGCATTTGTTCGCAGCCCAGGAAAATCGACTCGCAGAGCTAGCAGAGAGCTGCAAATTCCACAATCAACTGTATGGAGAGTCCTACGAAAAAGGTTAGTTATGAAACCTTATCGTCTGAAATTGGTTCAAGCACTGTATGCAGCTGATAAGATTAAAAGAATCGATTTCTGTGATTTTATCCTTGCTCAAATGGAAACAGATGAATCTTTCGTTTCAAAGATTGTGTTTAGTGATGAAGCAACTTTCCACACTAACGGGAAAGTCAACCGTCACAATGTCTGTATATGGGGGACTGAGAATCCGCGGGAAACAACTCAGTATGAACGTGACTCGCCTAAGGTGAACGTTTTCTGTGCCATTTCAGCCAATAAAGTTTTTGGTCCCTTTTTCTTCGAAGGTGCTACTGTAACTGGACTACAGTATCTGGAGATTTTAGAGAATTGGCTGTTCCCTCAGCTCGAACAAGAAGCACAACAATTCATATTTCAGCAGGATGGAGCGCCACCACATTGGCACTTATCTGTCCGTAACTACCTGAACGTCAACTACCCGAGGCGATGGATCGGCCGCAAGGCAGTCCGTGACAGAGCACTTCATCACTGGCCTCCAAGAAGCCCTGATCTTACCCCCCTGCGATTTTTTCTTATGGGGGTATGTTAAGGATATGGTGTTTCGGCCACCTCTCCCAGCCACCATTGATGATTTGAAACGAGAAATAACAGCAGCTATCCAAACTGTTACGCTTGATATGCTACAGAGAGTGTGGAACGAGTTGGAGTATCGGGTTGATATTGCTCGAGTGTCTGGAGGGGGCCATATTGAACATCTCTGAACTTGTTTTTGAGTGAAAAAAACCTTTTTAAATACTCTTTGTAATGATGTATACCAGAAGGTTATATTATGTTTCTTTCATTAAATACACATTTTTAAAGTTGTGGTATTCTTTTTGAATCACCCTGTATAGTCAATATTTAGGTATATGGAATAATGATTAGTTGTATTAGGTAATATTAAAAAAGGGAGTATGATTTAGCGTTAACTAACTAGCACAATAAGCTCAGAATTTCATTGATGATAGCGTACTACAGTATCGCGTACATGGACACATACATATATATGCGAATACTGTCTAGCTTCATCGAAAAGAGAACAGCGAAATGGCTATAATATTCTTATGGAGACATTTAAGACTCGCGCAGAAAGCATCTTTGGATTGATTCAGTTCCTATAGCAGAGCTTACCACTGTTGCAGGTTACAATATTATGCTTGCTTAGTGAAGAATCCCCGTCGTATGGTGGCAGCGAAACGACAGCTCCGGTTCAACCATGATCTGTGGGCGGGGATGATTGGCCACCGTCTCATAGGACAACCCATCATAGCATAGGTATATTTGTTCTTGTGGGGTGACTCCTCTTCAGCGTTTGGAAGACTTGCTTTTTGTGGTACGAAGCGTAACGTGACTGGTACGTGATGGTTCTCCAGTTTACTTCCGAATTTCCGTGTGAAGGCATTTCGACAACATCTACCACGGCTGATGGCTAGGACGAGGTCGTCCAGTTCAATGGCCCACCCAGTCACCGGACCTCACCCCTGATAAAATTCGAGTATGTAGAGCCAATACCATATATGCAGACAATTTTTTTTTTTGGTCATCAGTCTACTGACTGGTTTGATGCGGCCCGCCACGAATTCCTTTCCTGTGCTAACCTCTTCATCTTAGAGTAGCACTTGCAACCTACGTCCTCAATTATTTGCTTGACGTATTCCAATCTCTGTCTTCCTCTACAGCTTTTGCCCTCTACAGCTCCCTCTAGTACCATGGAAGTCATTCCCTCATGTCTTAGCAGATGTCCTATCATCCTGTCCCTTCTCCTTATCAGTGTTTTCCACATATTCCTTTCCTCTCCGATTCTGCGTAGAACCTCCTCATTCCTTACCTTATCAGTCCACCTAATTTTCAACATTCGTCTATAGCACCACATATCAAATGCTTCGATTCTCTTCTGTTCCGGTTTTCCCACAGTCCATGTTTCACTACCATACAATGCTGTACTCCAGACGTACATCCTCAGAAATTTCTTCCTCAAATTAAGGCCGGTATTTGATATTAGTAGACTTCTCTTGGCCAGAAATGCCTTTTTTGCCATAGTGAGTCTGCATTTGATGACCTCCTGGCTCCGTCCGTCATTGGTTATTTTACTGCCTAGGTAGTAGAATTCCTTAACTTCATTGACTTCGTGACCATCAATCCTGATGTTAAGTTACTCGCTGTTCTCATTTCTACTACTTCTCATTACCTTCGTCTTTCTCCGATTTACTCTCAAACCATACTGTGTACTCATTAGACTGTTCATTCCGTTCAGCAGATCACTTAATTCTTCTTCACTTTCACTCAGGATAGCAATGTCATCAGCGAATCGTATCATTGATATCCTTTCACATTGTATTTTCATTCCACTGCTGAACCTTTCTTTTATTTCCATCATTGCTTCCTCGATGTACAGATTGAAGAGTAGGGGCGAAAGGCTACAGCCTTGTCTTACACCCTTCTTAATACGAGTACTTCGTTCATGATCGTCCACTCTTATTATTCCATCTTGGTTGTTGTACATATTGTATATGACCCGTCTCTCCCTGTAGCTTACCCCTACTTTTTTCAGAATCTCGAACAGCTTGCACCATTTTATATTGTCGAACGCTTTTTCCAGGTCGACAAATCCTATGAAAGTGTCTTGATTTTTCTTTAGCCTTGCTTCCATTATTAGGCGTAATGTCAGAATTGCCTCTCTCGTCCCTGTACTTTTCCTAAAGCCAAACTGATCGTCACCTAGCGCATTCTCAATTTTCTTTTCCATTCTTCTGTATATTATTCTTGTAAGCAGCTTCGATGCATGAGCTGTTAAGCTGATTGTGCGATAATTCTCTCACTTGTCAGCTCTTGCCGTCTTCGGAATTGTGTGGATGATGCTTTTCCGAAAGTCAGATGGTATGTCGCCAGACTCATATACTCTACACAACAATGTGAATAGTCGTTTTGTTGACACTTCCCCCCATGGTTT